>NC_140589.1:1101121984-1101380618 GCF_964204655.1 Triturus cristatus | reverse complement strand
ATTAGGCCGGAGTATGAGTCTAAGACCTTAGCTATTAGGCCAGAGTAAGAGTTAAGACCTTAACCAGTAGGCTAGTGTAAGAGTTAAGACCTTAACCATTAGGCCAGAGTACGAGTCTAAGACCTTAGCTATTAGGCCAGAGTAAGAGTTAAGACCTTAACCAGTAGGCCAGTGTAAGAGTTAAGACCTTAACCATTAGGCCAGAGTACCAGTCTAAGACCTTAGCTATTAGGCCAGACTAAGAGTTAAGACATTAGCTATTAGGCCAGAGTAAGAGTTAAGACCTTAACCATTAGGCCAGAGTACGAGTCTAAGACCTTAGCTATTAGGCCAGAGTAAGAGTTAAGACCTTAGCTATTAGGCCAGAGTAAGAGTTAAGACCTTAACCATTAGGCCAGAGTACGAGTCTAAGACCTTAGCTATTAGGCCAGAGTAAGAGTTAAGACCTTAGCTATTAGGCCAGAGTAAAAGTTAAGACCTTAACCAGTAGGCCAGAGTAAGAGTTAAGACCTTAACCATTAGGCCAGAGTACGAGTCTAAGACCTTAGCTATTTGGCCAGAGTAAGAGTTAAGACCTTAACCAGTAGG
The DNA here is from genome assembly GCF_964204655.1 of Triturus cristatus. Lineage (NCBI taxonomy): Eukaryota > Metazoa > Chordata > Amphibia > Caudata > Salamandridae > Triturus > Triturus cristatus. The sequence goes on along the minus strand of NC_140589.1, from coordinate 1,101,380,030 downwards.
CCAGTGTAAGAGTTAAGACCTTAACCATTAGGCCAGAGTACGAGTCTAAGACCTTAGCTATTAGGCCAGAGTAAGAGTTAAGACCTTAACCAGTAGGCCAGTGTAAGAGTTAAGACCTTTACCATTAGGCCAGAGTACGAGTCTAAGACCTTAGCTATTAGGCCAGAGTACGAGTCTAAGAACTTAGCTATTAGGCCAGAGTAAGAGTTAAGACTTTAGCTATTAGGCCAGAGTAAGAGTTAAGACCTTAGCTATTAGGCAAGAGTACGAGTCTAAGACCTTAGCTATTAGGCCAGAGTAAGAGTTAAGACCTTAACCAGTAGGCCAGTGTAAGAGTTAAGACCTTAACCATTAGGCCAGAGTACGAGTCTAAGACCTTAGCTATTAGGCCATAGTACGAGTCTAAGACCTTAGCTATTAGGCCAGAGTAAGAGTTAAGACCTTAGCTATTAGGCCAGAGTAAGAGTTAAGACCTTAGCTATTAGGCCAGAGTACGAGTCTAAGACCTTAGCTATTAGGCCAGAGTACGAGTCTAAGACCTGAGCTATTAGGCCAGAGTAAGAGTTAAGACCTTAGCTATTAGGCCAGAGTAAGAGTTAAGACCTTAGCTATTAGGCCAGAGTACGAGTCTAAGACCTTAGCTATTAGGCCAGAGTAAGAGTTAAGACCTTAACCAGTAGGCCAGTGTAAGAGTTAAGACCTTAACCATTAGGCCAGAGTACGAGTCTAAGACCTTAGCTATTAGGCCAGAGTACGAGTCTAAGACCTTAGCTATTAGGCCAGAGTAAGAGTTAAGACCTTAGCTATTAGGCCAGAGTACGAGTGTAAGACCTTAGCTATTAGGCCAGAGTACGAGTCTAAGACCTTAGCTATTAGGCCAGAATAAGAGTTAAGACCTTAGCTATTAGGCCAGAGTAAGAGTTAAGACCTTAGCTATTAGGCCAGAGTACGAGTCTAAGACCTTAGCTATCAGGCCATAGTACGAGTCTTACACCTTAGCTATTAGGCCAGAGTAAGAGTTAAGACCTTAACCAGTACGCCAGTGTAAGAGTTAAGACCTTAACCTGTAGGCCAGAGTAAGAGTTAAGACCTTAAACTGTAGGCCATAGTAGGAGTCTTAGACCTTAGCTATTAGGCCAGAGTAAGAGTTAAGACCTTGGCTATTAGGCCAGAGTAAGAGTTAAGACCTTAACCAGTTGGCCAGAGTAAGAGTTAAGCCCTTCACCATTAGGCCGGAGTATGAGTCTAAGACCTTAGCTATTAGGCCAGAGTAAGAGTTAAGACCTTAACCAGTAGGCCAGTGTAAGAGTTAAGACCTTAACCATTAGGCCAGAGTACGAGTCTAAGACCTTAGCTATTAGGCCAGAGTAAGAGTTAAGACCTTAACCAGTAGGCCAGAGTAAGAGTTAAGACCTTAACCATTAGGCCAGAGTACCAGTCTAAGACCTTAGCTATTAGGCCAGAGTAAGAGTTAAGACCTTAGCTATTAGGCCAGAGAAAGAGTTAAGACCTTAACCATTAGGCCAGAGTACGAGTCTAAGACCTTAGCTATTAGGCCAGAGTAAGAGTTAAGACCTTAGCTATTAGGCCAGAGTAAGAGTTAAGACCTTAACCATTAGGCCAGAGTACGAGTCTAAGACCTTAGCTATTAGGCCAGAGTAAGAGTTAAGACCTTAGCTATTAGGCCAGAGTAAAAGTTAAGACCTTAACCAGTAGGCCAGAGTAAGAGTTAAGACCTTAACCATTAGGCCAGAGTACGAGTCTAAGACCTTAGCTATTTGGCCAGAGTAAGAGTTAAGACCGTAACCAGTAGGCTAGTGTAAGAGTTAAGACCTTAACCATTAGGCCAGAGTACGAGTCTAAGACCTTAGCTATTAGGCCAGAGTAAGAGTTAAGACCTTAACCAGTAGGCCAGTGTAAGAGTTAAGACCTTAACCATTAGGCCAGAGTACAAATCTAAGACCTTAGCTATTAGGCCAGAGTACGAGTCTAAGACCTTAGCTATTAGGCCAGAGTAAGAGTTAAGACCTTAGCTATTAGGCCAGAGTAAAAGTTAAGACCTTAACCAGTAGGCCAGAGTAAGAGTTAAGACCTTAACCATTAGGCCAGAGTACGAGTCTAAGACCTTAGCTATTAGGCCAGAGTAAGAGTTAATACCTTAACCAGTAGGCCAGTGTAAGAGTTAAGACCTTAACCATTAGGCCAGAGTACGAGTCTAAGACCTTAGCTATTAGGCCAGAGTAAGAGTTAAGACCTTAACCAGTAGGCCAGTGTAAGAGTTAAGACCTTAACCATTAGGCCAGAGTACGAGTCTAAGACCTTAGCTATTAGGCCATAGTACGAGTCTAAGACCTTAGCTATTAGGCCAGAGTAAGAGTTAAGACCTTAGCTATTAGGCCAGAGTAAGAGTTAAGACCTTAGCTATTAGGCCAGAGTACGAGTCTAAGACCTTAGCTATTAGGCCAGAGTACGAGTCTAAGACCTTAGCTATTAGGCCAGAGTAAGAGTTAAGACCTTAGCTATTAGGCCAGAGTACGAGTCTAAGACCTTAGCTATTAGGCCAGAGTAAGAGTTAAGACCTTAACCAGTAGGCCAGTGTAAGAGTTAAGACCTTAACCATTAGGCCAGAGTACGAGTCTAAGACCTTAGCTATTAGGCCAGAGTACGAGTCTAAGACCTTAGCTATTAGGCCAGAGTAAGAGTTAAGACCTTAGCTATTAGGCCAGAGTACGAGTGTAAGACCTTAGCTATTAGGCCAGAGTACGAGTGTAAGACCTTAGCTATTAGGCCAGAGTACGAGTCTAAGACCTTAGCTATTAGGCCAGAATAAGAGTTAAGACCTTAGCAATTAGGCCAGAGTAAGAGTTAAGACCTTAGCTATTAGGCCAGAGTACGAGTCTAAGACCTTAGCTATCAGGCCATAGTACGAGTCTTACACCTTAGCTATTAGGCCAGAGTAAGAGTGAAGACCTTAACCAGTACGCCAGTGTAAGAGTTAAGACCTTAACCTGTAGGCCAGAGTAAGAGTTAAGACCTTAACCTGTAGGCCATAGTAGGAGTCTTAGACCTTCGCTATTAGGCCAGAGTAAGAGTTAAGACCTTAACCATTAGGCCAGAGTACGAGTCTAACACCTTAGCTATTAGGCCAGAGTAAGAGTTAAGACCTTAACCAGTACGCCAGTGTAAGAGTTAAGACCTTAACCTGTAGGCCAGAGTAAGAGTTAAGACCTTAAACTGTAGGCCATAGTAGGAGTCTTAGACCTTAGCTATTAGGCCAGAGTAAGAGTTAAGACCTTAGCTATTAGGCCAGAGTAAGAGTTAAGACCTTAACCAGTTGGCCAGAGTAAGAGTTAAGCCCTTCACCATTAGGCCGGAGTATGAGTCTAAGACCTTAGCTATTAGGCCAGAGTAAGAGTTAAGACCTTAACCAGTAGGCCAGTGTAAGAGTTAAGACCTTAACCATTAGGCCAGAGTACGAGTCTAAGACCTTAGCTATTAGGCCAGAGTAAGAGTTAAGACCTTAACCAGTAGGCCAGAGTAAGAGTTAAGACCTTAACCATTAGGCCAGAGTACCAGTCTAAGACCTTAGCTATTAGGCCAGAGTAAGAGTTAAGACCTTAGCTATTAGGCCAGAGTAAGAGTTAAGACCTTAACCATTAGGCCAGAATACGAGTCTAAGACCTTAGCTATTAGGCCAGAGTAAGAGTTAAGACCTTAGCTATTAGGCCAGAGTAAGAGTTAAGACCTTAACCATTAGGCCAGAGTACGAGTCTAAGACCTTAGCTATTAGGCCAGAGTAAGAGTTAAGACCTTAGCTATTAGGCCAGAGTAAAAGTTAAGACCTTAACCAGTAGGCCAGAGTAAGAGTTAAGACCTTAACCATTAGGCCAGAGTACGAGTCTAAGACCTTAGCTATTAGGCCAGAGTAAGAGTTAAGACCTTAACCAGTAGGCCAGTGTAAGAGTTAAGACCTTAACCATTAGGCCAGAGTACGAGTCTAAGACCTTAGCTATTAGGCCAGAGTAAGAGTTAAGACCTTAACCAGTAGGCCAGTGTAAGAGTTAAGACCTTAACCATTAGGCCAGAGTACGAGTCTAAGACCTTAGCTATTAGGCCATAGTACGAGTCTAAGACCTTAGCTATTAGGCCAGAGTAAGAGTTAAGACCTTAGCTATTAGGCCAGAGTAAGAGTTAAGACCTTAGCTATTAGGCCAGAGTACGAGTCTAAGACCTTAGCTATTAGGCCAGAGTACGAGTCTAAGACCTTAGCTATTAGGCCAGAGTAAGAGTTAAGACCTTAGCTATTAGGCCAGAGTACGAGTCTAAGACCTTAGCTATTAGGCCAGAGTAAGAGTTAAGACCTTAACCAGTAGGCCAGTGTAAGAGTTAAGACCTTAACCATTAGGCCAGAGTACGAGTCTAAGACCTTAGCTATTAGGCCAGAGTACGAGTCTAAGACCTTAGCTATTAGGCCAGAGTAAGAGTTAAGACCTTAGCTATTAGGCCAGAGTACGATTGTAAGACCTTAGCTATTAGGCCAGAGTATGAGTGTAAGACCTTAGCTATTAGGCCAGAGTACGAGTCTAAGACCTTAGCTATTAGGCCAGAATAAGAGTTAAGACCTTAGCTATTAGGCCAGAGTAAGAGTTAAGACCTTAGCTATTAGGCCAGAGTACGAGTCTAAGACCTTAGCTATCAGGCCATAGTACGAGTCTTACACCTTAGCTATTAGGCCAGAGTAAGAGTGAAGACCTTAACCAGTACGCCAGTGTAAGAGTTAAGACCTTAACCTGTAGGCCAGAGTAAAAGTTAAGACCTTAACCTGTAGGCCATAGTAGGAGTCTTAGACCTTAGCTATTAGGCCAGAGTAAGAGTTAAGACCTTAACCATTAGGCCAGAGTACGAGTCTAACACCTTAGCTATTAGGCCAGAGTAAGAGTTAAGACCTTAACCATTAGGCCAGAGTATGAGTCTAAGACCTTAGCTATTAGGCCAGAGTAAGAGTTAAGACCTTAAACAGTAGGCCAGAGTAAGAGTTAAGACCTTAACCTGTAGGCCATAGTACGAGTCTAAGACCTTAGCTATTAGGCCAGAGTAAGAGTTAAGACCTTAGCTATTAGGCCTGAGTAAGAGTTAAGACCTTAACCATTAGGCCAGAGTACGAGTCTAAGACCTTAGCTATTAGGCCAGAGTAAGAGTTAAGACCTTAACCATTAGGACAGAGTAAGAGTTAAGACCTTAACCATTAGGCCAGAGTACGAGTCTAAGACCTTAGCTATTAGGCCAGAGTAAGCGTTAAGACCTTAGCTATTAGGCCAGAGTAAGAGTTAAGACCTTAACCAGTTGGCCAGAGTAAGAGTTAAGCCCTTCACCATTAGGCCGGAGTATGAGTCTAAGACCTTAGCTATTAGGCCAGAGTAAGAGTTAAGACCTTAACCAGTAGGCCAGTGTAAGAGTTAAGACCTTAACCATTAGGCCAGAGTACGAGTCTAAGACCTTAGCTATTAGGCCAGAGTAAGAGTTAAGACCTTAACTAGTAGGCCAGAGTAAGAGTTAAGACCTTAACCATTAGGCCAGAGTACCAGTCTAAGACCTTAGCTATTAGGCCAGAGGAAGAGTTAAGACCTTAGCTATTAGGCCAGAGTAAGAGTTAAGACCTTAGCTATTAGGCCAGAGTAAGAGTTAAGACCTTAGCTATTAGGCCAGAGTACGAGTCTAAGACCTTAGCTATTAGGCCAGAGTAAGAGTTAAGACCTTAACCAGTAGGCCAGTGTAAGAGTTAAGACCTTAACCATTAGGCCAGAGTACGAGTCTAAGACCTTAGCTATTAGGCCAGAGTACGAGTCTAAGACCTTAGCTATTAGGCCAGAGTAAGAGTTAAGACCTTAGCTATTAGGCCAGAGTACGAGTGTAAGACCTTAGCTATTAGGCCAGAGTACGAGTCTAAGACCTTAGCTATTAGGCCAGAATAAGAGTTAAGACCTTAGCTATTAGGCCAGAGTAAGAGTTAAGACCTTAGCTATTAGGCCAGAGTACGAGTCTAAGACCTTAGCTATCAGGCCATAGTACGAGTCTTACACCTTAGCTATTAGGCCAGAGTAAGAGTTAAGACCTTAACCAGTACGCCAGTGTAGGAGTTAAGACCTTAACCTGTAGGCCAGAGTAAGAGTTAAGACCTTAAACTGTAGGCCATAGTAGGAGTCTTAGACCTTAGCTATTAGGCCAGAGTAAGAGTTAAGACCTTGGCTATTAGGCCAGAGTAAGAGTTAAGACCTTAACCAGTTGGCCAGAGTAAGAGTTAAGCCCTTCACCATTAGGCCGGAGTATGAGTCTAAGACCTTAGCTATTAGGCCAGAGTAAGAGTTAAGACCTTAACCAGTAGGCCAGTGTAAGAGTTAAGACCTTAACCATTAGGCCAGAGTACGAGTCTAAGACCTTAGCTATTAGGCCAGAGTAAGAGTTAAGACCTTAACCAGTAGGCCAGTGTAAGAGTTAAGACCTTAACCATTAGGCCAGAGTACCAGTCTAAGACCTTAGCTATTAGGCCAGACTAAGAGTTAAGACATTAGCTATTAGGCCAGAGTAAGAGTTAAGACCTTAACCATTAGGCCAGAGTACGAGTCTAAGACCTTAGCTATTAGGCCAGAGTAAGAGTTAAGACCTTAGCTATTAGGCCAGAGTAAGAGTTAAGACCTTAACCATTAGGCCAGAGTACGAGTCTAAGACCTTAGCTATTAGGCCAGAGTAAGAGTTAAGACCTTAGCTATTAGGCCAGAGTAAAAGTTAAGACCTTAACCAGTAGGCCAGAGTAAGAGTTAAGACCTTAACCATTAGGCCAGAGTACGAGTCTAAGACCTTAGCTATTTGGCCAGAGTAAGAGTTAAGACCTTAACCAGTAGGCCAGTGTAAGAGTTAAGACCTTAACCATTAGGCCAGAGTACGAGTCTAAGACCTTAGCTATTAGGCCAGAGTAAGAGTTAAGACCTTAACCAGTAGGCCAGTGTAAGAGTTAAGACCTTAACCATTAGGCCAGAGTACGAGTCTAAGACCTTAGCTATTAGGCCAGAGTACGAGTCTAAGACCTTAGCTATTAGGCCAGAGTAAGAGTTAAGACTTTAGCTATTAGGCCAGAGTAAGAGTTAAGACCTTAGCTATTAGGCAAGAGTACGAGTCTAAGACCTTAGCTATTAGGCCAGAGTAAGAGTTAAGACCTTAACCAGTAGGCCAGTGTAAGATTTAAGACCTTAACCATTAGGCCAGAGTACGAGTCTAAGACCTTAGCTATTAGGCCATAGTACGAGTCTAAGACCTTAGCTATTAGGCCAGAGTAAGAGTTAAGACCTTAGCTATTAGGCCAGAGTAAGAGTTAAGACCTTAGCTATTAGGCCAGAGTACGAGTCTAAGACCTTAGCTATTAGGCCAGAGTACGAGTCTAAGACCTGAGCTATTAGGCCAGAGTAAGAGTTAAGACCTTAGCTATTAGGCCAGAGTAAGAGTTAAGACCTTAGCTATTAGGCCAGAGTACGAGTCTAAGACCTTAGCTATTAGGCCAGAGTAAGAGTTAAGACCTTAACCAGTAGGCCAGTGTAAGAGTTAAGACCTTAACCATTAGGCCAGAGTACGAGTCTAAGACCTTAGCTATTAGGCCAGAGTACGAGTCTAAGACCTTAGCTATTAGGCCAGAGTAAGAGTTAAGACCTTAGCTATTAGGCCAGAGTACGAGTGTAAGACCTTAGCTATTAGGCCAGAGTACGAGTCTAAGACCTTAGCTATTAGGCCAGAATAAGAGTTAAGACCTTAGCTATTAGGCCAGAGTAAGAGTTAAGACCTTAGCTATTAGGCCAGAGTACGAGTCTAAGACCTTAGCTATCAGGCCATAGTACGAGTCTTACACCTTAGCTATTAGGCCAGAGTAAGAGTTAAGACCTTAACCAGTACGCCAGTGTAAGAGTTAAGACCTTAACCTGTAGGCCAGAGTAAGAGTTAAGACCTTAAACTGTAGGCCATAGTAGGAGTCTTAGACCTTAGCTATTAGGCCAGAGTAAGAGTTAAGACCTTGGCTATTAGGCCAGAGTAAGAGTTAAGACCTTAACCAGTTGGCCAGAGTAAGAGTTAAGCCCTTCACCATTAGGCCGGAGTATGAGTCTAAGACCTTAGCTATTAGGCCAGAGTAAGAGTTAAGACCTTAACCAGTAGGCCAGTGTAAGAGTTAAGACCTTAACCATTAGGCCAGAGTACGAGTCTAAGACCTTAGCTATTAGGCCAGAGTAAGAGTTAAGACCTTAACCAGTAGGCCAGAGTAAGAGTTAAGACCTTAACCATTAGGCCAGAGTACCAGTCTAAGACCTTAGCTATTAGGCCAGAGTAAGAGTTAAGACCTTAGCTATTAGGCCAGAGAAAGAGTTAAGACCTTAACCATTAGGCCAGAGTACGAGTCTAAGACCTTAGCTATTAGGCCAGAGTAAGAGTTAAGACCTTAGCTATTAGGCCAGAGTAAGAGTTAAGACCTTAACCATTAGGCCAGAGTACGAGTCTAAGACCTTAGCTATTAGGCCAGAGTAAGAGTTAAGACCTTAGCTATTAGGCCAGAGTAAAAGTTAAGACCTTAACCAGTAGGCCAGAGTAAGAGTTAAGACCTTAACCATTAGGCCAGAGTACGAGTCTAAGACCTTAGCTATTTGGCCAGAGTAAGAGTTAAGACCGTAACCAGTAGGCTAGTGTAAGAGTTAAGACCTTAACCATTAGGCCAGAGTACGAGTCTAAGACCTTAGCTATTAGGCCAGAGTAAGAGTTAAGACCTTAACCAGTAGGCCAGTGTAAGAGTTAAGACCTTAACCATTAGGCCAGAGTACGAATCTAAGACCTTAGCTATTAGGCCAGAGTACGAGTCTAAGACCTTAGCTATTAGGCCAGAGTAAGAGTTAAGACCTTAGCTATTAGGCCAGAGAAAGAGTTAAGACCTTAGCTATTAGGCAAGAGTGCGAGTCTAAGACCTTAGCTATTAGGCCAGAGTAAGAGTTAAGACCTTAGCTATTAGGCCAGAGTAAGAGTTAAGACCTTAACCAGTTGGCCAGAGTAAGAGTTAAGCCCTTCACCATTAGGCCGGAGTATGAGTCTAAGACCTTAGCTATTAGGCCAGAGTAAGAGTTAAGACCTTAACCAGTAGGCCAGTGTAAGAGTTAAGACCTTAACCATTAGGCCAGAGTACGAGTCTAAGACCTTAGCTATTAGGCCAGAGTAAGAGTTAAGACCTTAACCAGTAGGCCAGTGTAAGAGTTAAGACCTTAACCATTAGGCCATAGTACCAGTCTAAGACCTTAGCTATTAGGCCAGAGTAAGAGTTAAGACCTTAGCTATTAGGCCAGAGTAAGAGTTAAGACCTTAACCAGTTGGCCAGAGTAAGAGTTAAGCCCTTCACCATTAGGCCGGAGTATGAGTCTAAGACCTTAGCTATTAGGCCAGAGTAAGAGTTAAGACCTTAACCAGTAGGCCAGTGTAAGAGTTAAGACCTTAACCATTAGGCCAGAGTACGAGTCTAAGACCTTAGCTATTAGGCCAGAGTAAGAGTTAAGACCTTAACCAGTAGGCCAGAGTAAGAGTTAAGACCTTAACCATTAGGCCAGAGTACCAGTCTAAGACCTTAGCTATTAGGCCAGAGTAAGAGTTAAGACCTTAGCTATTAGGCCAGAGTAAGAGTTAAGACCTTAACCATTAGGCCAGAGTACGAGTCTAAGACCTTAGCTATTAGGCCAGAGTAAGAGTTAAGACCTTAGCTATTAGGCCAGAGTAAGAGTTAAGACCTTAACCATTAGGCCAGAGTACGAGTCTAAGACCTTAGCTATTAGGCCAGAGTAAGAGTTAAGACCTTAGCTATTAGGCCAGAGTAAAAGTTAAGACCTTAACCAGTAGGCCAGAGTAAGAGTTAAGACCTTAACCATTAGGCCAGAGTACGAGTCTAAGACCTTAGCTATTAGGCCAGAGTAAGAGTTAAGACCTTAACCAGTAGGCCAGTGTAAGAGTTAAGACCTTAACCATTAGGCCAGAGTACGAGTCTAAGACCTTAGCTATTAGGCCAGAGTAACAGTTAAGACCTTAACCAGTAGGCCAGTGTAAGAGTTAAGACCTTAACCATTAGGCCAGAGTACGAGTCTAAGACCTTAGCTATTAGGCCATAGTACGAGTCTAAGACCTTAGCTATTAGGCCAGAGTAAGAGTTAAGACCTTAGCTATTAGGCCAGAGTAAGAGTTAAGACCTTAGCTATTAGGCCAGAGTGCGAGTCTAAGACCTTAGCTATTAGGCCAGAGTACGAGTCTAAGACCTTAGCTATTAGGCCAGAGTAAGAGTTAAGACCTTAGCTATTAGGCCAGAGTACGAGTCTAAGACCTTAGCTATTAGGCTAGAGTAAGAGTTAAGACCTTAACCAGTAGGCCAGTGTAAGAGTTAAGACCTTAACCATTAGGCCAGAGTACGAGTCTAAGACCTTAGCTATTAGGCCAGAGTACGAGTCTAAGACCTTAGCTATTAGGCCAGAGTAAGAGTTAAGACCTTAGCTATTAGGCCAGAGTACGAGTGTAAGACCTTAGCTATTAGGCCAGAGTACGAGTGTAAGACCTTAGCTATTAGGCCAGAGTACGAGTCTAAGACCTTAGCTATTAGGCCAGAATAAGAGTTAAGACCTTAGCTATTAGGCCAGAGTAAGAGTTAAGACCTTAGCTATTAGGCCAGAGTACGAGTCTAAGACCTTAGCTATCAGGCCATAGTACGAGTCTTACACCTTAGCTATTAGGCCAGAGTAAGAGTGAAGACCTTAACCAGTACGCCAGTGTAAGAGTTAAGACCTTAACCTGTAGGCCAGAGTAAGAGTTAAGACCTTAACCTGTAGGCCATAGTAGGAGTCTTAGACCTTAGCTATTAGGCCAGAGTAAGAGTTAAGACCTTAACCATTAGGCCAGAGTACGAGTCTAACACCTTAGCTATTAGGCCAGAGTAAGAGTTAAGACCTTAACCAGTACGCCAGTGTAAGAGTTAAGACCTTAACCTGTAGGCCAGAGTAAGAGTTAATACCTTAAACTGTAGGCCATAGTAGGAGTCTTAGACCTTAGCTATTAGGCCAGAGTAAGAGTTAAGACCTTAGCTATTAGGCCAGAGTAAGAGTTAAGACCTTAACCAGTTGGCCAGAGTAACAGTTAAGCCCTTCACCATTAGGCCGGAGTATGAGTCTAAGACCTTAGCTATTAGGCCAGAGTAAGAGTTAAGACCTTAACCAGTAGGCCAGTGTAAGAGTTAAGACCTTAACCATTAGGCCAGAGTACGAGTCTAAGACCTTAGCTATTAGGCCAGAGTAAGAGTTAAGACCTTAACCAGTAGGCCAGAGTAAGAGTTAAGACCTTAACCATTAGGCCAGAGTACCAGTCTAAGACCTTAGCTATTAGGCCAGAGTAAGAGTTAAGACCTTAGCTATTAGGCCAGAGTAAGAGTTAAGACCTGCTGGTACGGCTGAGCTGCGGTTCGCAGAACGCTTGTTTGTATATTATTGCTCACAATTGGTTTTAAATAACTTTTAAAAGTGTTATCCACTCACCCGCTGTCACCTGGAGCTGCCCTGCACCCCGGTCTGTCGCGGCAAGTGCCGATCGAACGGAGGGTGGACCTTGGGCTCGACTCCTCCCCCTCCCCCCACCACTTCCGGGGCACTGGGGCTAAATACACTGGCTGGCGAACGCGCAGCGGATGCAGCAGAGCACTGCTGGTACGGCTGAGCTGCGGTTCGCAGAACGCTTGTTTGTATATTATTGCTCACAATTGTTTTTAAATAACTTTTAAAAGTGTTATCCACTCACCCGCTGTCACCTGGAGCTGCCCTGCACCCCGGTCCGTCGCGGCAAGTGCCGATCGAACGGAGGGTGGACCTTGGGCTCGACTCCTCCCCCTCCCCCCACCACTTCCGGGGCACTGGGGCTAAATACACTGGCTGGCGAACGCGCAGCGGATGCAGCAGAGCACTGCTGGTACGGCTGAGCTGCGGTTCGCAGAACGCTTGTTTGTATATTATTGCTCACAATTGTTTTTAAATAACTTTTAAAAGTGTTATCCACTCACCCGCTGTCACCTGGAGCTGCCCTGCACCCCGGTCCGTCGCGGCAAGTGCCGATCGAACGGAGGGTGGACCTTGGGCTCGACTCCTCCCCCTCCCCCCACCACTTCCGGGGCACTGGGGCTAAATACACTGGCTGGCGAACGCGCAGCGGATGCAGCAGAGCACTGCTGGTACGGCTGAGCTGCGGTTCGCAGAACGCTTGTTTGTATATTATTGCTCACAATTGGTTTTAAATAACTTTTAAAAGTGTTATCCACTCACCCGCTGTCACCTGGAGCTGCCCTGCACCCCGGTCCGTCGCTGCAAGTGCCGATCGAACGGAGGGTGGACCTTGGGCTCGACTCCTCCCCCTCCCCCCACCACTTCCGGGGCACTGGGGCTAAATACACTGGCTTGGCGAACGCGCAGCGGACGCGCGCAGCGGGCGCGCCGGCGGCGCGCCGAAGGCGCGCCAAAGGCAAGCCCGTCTGCGCCCGTCCGCGCCCAACCGGGACCAGGGGCCTCAATCCTTGGCCCCCACATATCCCAGGTCAGGACATATAGCGCAAATGACATCCACAACATTGGGGCTAGGGCTGCTGCTCATTGCACACACACCTATGCACCAGCCGACCTTCCCCCCCACTGCCCAGGATGTAAACACTCCTTTCATAAAATCACAGCACTACCGACGATGCAGGAATATCATATGTGCTTATTAAACTGTAGATCGCTCCCGAGACATAGCACACAAATCGCTCTTCTACTTGAGGAGCGCAAGCCAGACGCCGTCTTTTTGACAGAAACCTGGCTCAACCCCCACTCAGAGCCACACATAATCTCCGCCTTACCCCCGGGTTTTCAAATCTATAGATTGGACCGGACAGAGGGCAGAGGAGGAGGTCTGGCTATTATTTTGAAAGAGCAGTACCAGTGCCGCATCACGACCGAAACCATCCCGGAATGCGAGAGCCTAGCTTTTAGCATCGAATTCACTGCTAACAGCTCCTTCTCTGGCACTCTAATTTATCGCCCCCCTGAGCAGGCCAAACTGTTCCAGAAATCTCGCCCCGACATCATAGCTAAACGAGTTATTACCCTAGCTAATTACACCATGTTGGGAGATCTTAATTTTCATTTTAATTCCTCCATAGACCATATTGCTATGGAACTAATTGACGACCTGGCAGCCTTACAGCTAACTCAACGGGTCACTGCCCCCACCCATGAGAAAGGCAATTTACTCGACCCAATTTTTAGCAACTGTTCCCAGCTGATGGTGGATCATCCTATTCCCCTCCCCTGGTCCGACCACTTTTTAATCCCGTTAACCTGGGTCACCAGTAAACCCTCCATGCCCCCCCCCAAGTAAAAGCTATGAGAAACTGGCCAAAACTTCCTGTGGAAGAGTGGTGCAGGAACCTAGAATCCACCCGCCCATCCCTTCACTCAGACCCCAACCTAGCGAACAGGGATTATGAGGGCTGGGTTACAAATTCACTGGAGACTGTCCTTCCCTGTCGGAAAGTCATATCAAAAAGATTGCAGAAATCTGCACCCTGGTTCTCAGACACCCTAAGGGAACAAAAACGCCTGTGCAGGAAACGAGAACGAGCATGGCGTCTAGACTCCCTACCAGAGAAAAAGTCGCAATATAGGGAAGCAATCAAGACCTATAGAGACGGGGTAAGGAAGGCCCAGGCTGCCTACTTTGCAGACAAAATCATGGAAGCTAAGTCCAAACCTAGGGAAATTTTTCACTTGGTTAAAAAATGCACTATATTAAACACACCTGCACCCCTGCCAAAAACTCAAGATCAATGTAACGAGTTAGCGGAATTTTTCCACAACAAAGTCTCCCGGATTTATTCTTCTTTTTCGACACTAACCTCTAATTCTGGAGGTACAGAGGAAGCACCCCCGACAAATCCTGTTCTCCCAGGCCAACCAACCTTAGAATATCTCCCACATCTAGACCTCGACACCCTGAGCAGGCTGGCTCAGCAAGTCAAATCCGGCTCGCCACGCGATCCTGCTCCACCCGAGATTATGTTGCAGTCTAGCTCTACCACCTTTCCCGTAATCCTGGAACTCTTAAATTCCTCGATTTCATCCTGCACTGTGCCCTCCGAGTGGAAAAGAGCCATGGTACGGGCATTATTAAAAAAACCAAATCTTGACCCAGAGGATCACGCTAACTACCGCCCCATTTCATTGCTCCCCTGGGCTAGTAAGATTCTAGAAAAACATATAAACACCCAGCTGATCCAGTTCCTAGAGAAGAATCAACTACTAGATATGACCCAGACAGGCTTCAGACCTAGGCATGGAACTGAGACTGCGCTGCTGGCAGTCACTGAAGAGTCACGGAGGATACTGGATCAAGGAGGATCAGTGGCAGTGATCCTCCTTGACCTAAGTGCTGCCTTTGACACGGTCAGGTATACCATCTTACTGAACCGGCTCCTTGACATCGGGGTAACAGGCAATGCACTGAGGTGGTTTGACTCTTTTTTTTCCAACAGATCATTCCAGATCTTTGACGGGGACACAGTGTCAGCCAGCAAATCTTTGAGCTGTGGGGTCCCGCAGGGTTCCTCCTTGAGCCCTGCGTTGTTCAACATATACATGGAACCACTTGCTGGGATCGTCGAACCGCATGGTATTAAGATCATATCATATGCGGACGATACCCAGCTAGTGGTCTCATTGACGCAGGAGGGCATCAGGCAAAAACCGTCAGGTCTGATGAAATGTCTGGAGGAGGTTAAAGGCTGGATGACAGCTTCCGCCTTAAAACTCAACGGAGATAAGACTGAGGTCATGCTCTTGGGCCCAGCTTCCCCAGTACCTTTTTCCTCCTTATGGCCTCCATGTCTGGGCACGCCCCCCATCCCTAAAGAGAGCGTAAAGAGTCTGGGAATTTGGCTGGACAAAAATCTTACCTTCACTCACCAGGCCACCAAGCTATCTGCCACGTGTTTTGGCCTGCTCAGAACACTTAGAAAAGTCCTGCCTCTTTTACCAACGGAGGCCAAACAGGTGGCAGTACAAGGCCTGATACAGTCCAGGCTGGACTTCAATAACGCCCTCTACGTGGGTGCCCCAGAACTGACTCTACGGAAGTTACAAGTTGTCCAGAACTGCGCAGCACGCACCCTGCTTAACATTCCACGTACGCAGTCAGCCAGACCCGGACTGAAAAGTCTACACTGGCTACCGGTGAAGCAGCGAGTGGCTTTTAAGGCACTATGCATTTCACATCATGCCTTCTGGAAAACAGGTCCAGCAATAAATGATAATTTAGTCACCCGCTACCACCCAAGTAGGAATCTACGCTCCGCCGAAGCTTTCCTGGCCGTGGTCCCAAAAGTTAAGAGAGCGAGATCTGGAGGCAGAATGTTTGCACTGAATGCCTCAAAACTCTGGAACTCACTCCCGCTTCAACTTAGATGCAATCCCAACCTGCAATCTTTCCGCAAACAATTAAAGACTCTTCTGTTTGCTAGGTCCGCCCTGACCTAATCTCGTCTTAACTTCCGCCGTACCTCCCCACTCTGGCTGCATCCTTAGCGCTTGGACGCCCGTCGGGCAGCAATCGCGCTCTACAAATCGATATACAATACAATACAATACAAGACCTTAACCATTAGGCCAGAGTACGAGTCTAAGACCTTAGCTATTAGGCCAGAGTAAGAGTTAAGACCTTAGCTATTAGGCCAGAGTAAGAGTTAAGACCTTAACCATTAGGCCAGAGTACGAGTCTAAGACCTTAGCTATTAGGCCAGAGTAAGAGTTAAGACCTTAGCTATTAGGCCAGAGTAAAAGTTAAGACCTTAACCAGTAGGCCAGAGTAAGAGTTAAGACCTTAACCATTAGGCTAGAGTACGAGTCTAAGACCTTAGCTATTAGGCCAGAGTAAGAGTTAAGACCTTAACCAGTAGGCCAGTGTAAGAGTTAAGACCTTAACCATTAGGCCAGAGTACGAGTCTAAGACCTTAGCTATTAGGCCAGAGTAAGAGTTAAGACCTTAACCAGTAGGCCAGTGTAAGAGTTAAGACCTTAACCATTAGGCCAGAGTACGAGTCTAAGACCTTAGCTATTAGGCCATAGTACGAGTCTAAGACCTTAGCTATTAGGCCAGAGTAAGAGTTAAGACCTTAGCTATTAGGCCAGAGTAAGAGTTAAGACCTTAGCTATTAGGCCAGAGTACGAGTCTAAGACCTTAGCTATTAGGCCAGAGTACGAGTCTAAGACCTTAGCTATTAGGCCAGAGTAAGAGTTAAGACCTTAGCTATTAGGCCAGAGTACGAGTCTAAGACCTTAGCTATTAGGCCAGAGTAAGAGTTAAGACCTTAACCAGTAGGCCAGTGTAAGAGTTAAGACCTTAACCATTAGGCCAGAGTACGAGTCTAAGACCTTAGCTATTAGGCCAGAGTACGAGTCTAAGACCTTAGCTATTAGGCCAGAGTAAGAGTTAAGACCTTAGCTATTAGGCCAGAGTACGAGTGTAAGACCTTAGCTATTAGGCCAGAGTACGAGTGTAAGACCTTAGCTATTAGGCCAGAGTACGAGTCTAAGACCTTAGCTATTAGGCCAGAATAAGAGTTAAGACCTTAGCTATTAGGCCAGAGAAAGAGTTAAGACCTTAGCTATTAGGCCAGAGTACGAGTCTAAGACCTTAGCTATCAGGCCATAGTACGAGTCTTACACCTTAGCTATTAGGCCAGAGTAAGAGTGAAGACCTTAACCAGTACGCCAGTGTAAGAGTTAAGACCTTAACCTGTAGGCCAGAGTAAGAGTTAAGACCTTAACCTGTAGGCCATAGTAGGAGTCTTAGACCTTAGCTATTAGGCCAGAGTAAGAGTTAAGACCTTAACCATTAGGCCAGAGTACGAGTCTAACACCTTAGCTATTAGGCCAGAGTAAGAGTTAAGACCTTAACCATTAGGCCAGAGTATGAGTCTAAGACCTTAGCTATTAGGCCAGAGTAAGAGTTAAGACCTTAACCAGTAGGCCAGAGTAAGAGTTAAGACCTTAACCTGTAGGCCATAGTACGAGTCTAAGACCTTAGCTATTAGGCCAGAGTAAGAGTTAAGACCTTAGCTATTAGGCCTGAGTAAGAGTTAAGACCTTAACCATTAGGCCAGAGTACGAGTCTAAGACCTTAGCTATTAGGCCAGAGTAAGAGTTAAGACCTTAACCATTAGGACAGAGTAAGAGTTAAGACCTTAACCATTAGGCCAGAGTACGAGTCTAAGACCTTAGCTATTAGGCCAGAGTAAGCGTTAAGACCTTAGCTATTAGGCCAGAGTAAGAGTTAAGACCTTAACCAGTTGGCCAGAGTAAGAGTTAAGCCCTTCACCATTAGGCTGGAGTATGAGTCTAAGACCTTAGCTATTAGGCCAGAGTAAGAGTTAAGACCTTAACCAGTAGGCCAGTGTAAGAGTTAAGACCTTAACCATTAGGCCAGAGTACGAGTCTAAGACCTTAGCTATTAGGCCAGAGTAAGAGTTAAGACCTTAACTAGTAGGCCAGAGTAAAAGTTAAGACCTTAACCATTAGGCCAGAGTACCAGTCTAAGACCTTAGCTATTAGGCCAGAGGAAGAGTTAAGACCTTAGCTATTAGGCCAGAGTAAGAGTTAAGACCTTAACCATTAGGCCAGAGTACGAGTCTAAGACCTTAGCTATTAGGCCAGAGTAAGAGTTAAGACCTTAGCTATTAGGCCAGAGTAAGAGTTAAGACCTTAACCATTAGGCCAGAGTACGAGTCTAAGACCTTAGCTATTAGGCCAGAGTAAGAGTTAAGACCTTAGCTATTAGGCCAGAGTAAAAGTTAAGACCTTAGCTATTAGGCCAGAGTAAGAGTTAAGACCTTAGCTATTAGGCCAGAGTACGAGTCTAAGACCTTAGCTATTAGGCCAGAGTACGAGTCTAAGACCTTAGCTATTAGGCCAGAGTAAGAGTTAAGACCTTAGCTATTAGGCCAGAGTAAGAGTTAAGACCTTAGCTATTAGGCCAGAGTATGAGTCTAAGACCTCAGCTATTAGGCCAGAGTAAGAGTTAAGACCTTAACCAGTAGGCCAGAGTAAGAGTTAAGACCTTAACCTGTAGGCCATAGTACGAGTCTAAGACCTTAGCTATTAGGCCAGAGTAAGAGTTAAGACCTTAGCTATTAGGCCTGAGTAAGAGTTAAGACCTTAACCACTAGGCCAGAGTACGAGTCTAAGACCTTAGCTATTAGGCCAGAGTAAAAGTTAAGACCTTAACCATTAGGACAGAGTAAGAGTTAAGACCTTAACCATTAGGCCAGAGTACGAGTCTAAGACCTTAGCTATTAGGCCAGAGTAAGAGTTAAGACCTTAGCTATTAGGCCAGAGTAAGAGTTAAGACCTTAACCAGTTGGCCAGAGTAAGAGTTAAGCCCTTCACCATTAGGCCGGAGTATGAGTCTAAGACCTTAGCTATTAGGCCAGAGTAAGAGTTAACACCTTAACCAGTAGGCCAGTGTAAGAGTTAAGACCTTAACCATTAGGCCAGAGTACGAGTCTAAGACCTTAGCTATGAGGCCAGAGTAAGAGTTAAGACCTTAACCAGTAGGCCAGAGTAAGAGTTAAGACCTTAACCATTAGGCCAGAGTACCAGTCTAAGACCTTAGCTATTAGGCCAGAGTAAGTGTTAAGACCTTAGCTATTAGGCCAGAGTAAGAGTTAAGACCTTAACCATTAGGCCAGAGTACGAGTCTAAGACCTTAGCTATTGGGCCAGAGTAAGAGTTAAGACCTTAGCTATTAGGCCAGAGTAAGAGTTAGGACCTTAAACATTAGGCCAGAGTACGAGTCTAAGACCTTAGCTATTAGGCCAGAGTAAGAGTTAAGACCTTAGCTATTAGGCCAGAGTAAAAGTTTAGACCTTAACCAGTAGGCCAGAGTAAGAGTTAAGACCTTAACCATTAGGCCAGAGTACGAGTCTAAGACCTTAGCTATTAGGCCAGAGTAAGAGTTAAGACCTTAACCAGTAGGCCAGTGTAAGAGTTAAGACCTTAACCATTAGGCCAGAGTACGAGTCTAAGACCTTAGCTATTAGGCCAGAGTAAGAGTTAAGACCTTAACCAGTAGGCCAGTGTAAGAGTTAAGACCTTAACCATTAGGCCAGAGTACGAGTCTAAGACCTTAGCTATTAGGCCATAGTACGAGTCTAAGACCTTAGCTATTAGGCCAGAGTAAGAGTTAAGACCTTAGCTATTAGGCCAGAGTAAGAGTTAAGACCTTAGCTATTAGGCCAGAGTATGAGTCTAAGACCTTAGCTATTAGGCCAGAGTAAGAGTTAAGACCTTAGCTATTAGGCCAGAGTACGAGTCTAAGACCTTAGCTATTAGGCCAGAGTAAGAGTTAAGACCTTAACCAGTAGGCCAGTGTAAGAGTTAAGACCTTAACCATTAGGCCAGAGTACGAGTCTAAGACCTTAGCTATTAGGCCAGAGTACGAGTCTAAGACCTTAGCTATTAGGCCAGAGTAAGAGTTAAGACCTTAGCTATTAGGCCAGAGTACGAGTGTAAGACCTTAGCTATTAGGCCAGAGTACGAGTGTAAGACCTTAGCTATTAGGCCAGAGTACGAGTCTAAGACCTTAGCTATTAGGCCAGAATAAGAGTTAAGACCTTAGCTATTAGGCCAGAGTAAGAGTTAAGACCTTAGCTATTAGGCCAGAGTACGAGTCTAAGACCTTAGCTATCAGGCCATAGTACGAGTCTTACACCTTAGCTATTAGGCCAGAGTAAGAGTGAAGACCTTAACCAGTACGCCAGTGTAAGAGTTAAGACCTTAACCTGTAGGCCAGAGTAAGAGTTAAGACCTTAACCTGTAGGCCATAGTAGGAGTCTTAGACCTTAGCTATTAGGCCAGAGTAAGAGTTAAGACCTTAACCATTAGGCCAGAGTACGAGTCTAACACCTTAGCTATTAGGCCAGAGTAAGAGTTAAGACCTTAACCATTAGGCCAGAGTATGAGTCTAAGACCTTAGCTATTAGGCCAGAGTAAGAGTTAAGACCTTAACCAGTAGGCCAGAGTAAGAGTTAAGACCTTAACCTGTAGGCCATAGTACGAGTCTAAGACCTTAGCTATTAGGCCAGAGTAAGAGTTAAGACCTTAGCTATTAGGCCTGAGTAAGAGTTAAGACCTTAACCATTAGGTCAGAGTACGAGTCTAAGACCTTAGCTATTAGGCCAGAGTAAGAGTTAAGACCTTAACCATTAGGACAGAGTAAGAGTTAAGACCTTAACCATTAGGCCAGAGTACGAGTCTAAGACCTTAGCTATTAGGCCAGAGTAAGCGTTAAGACCTTAGCTATTAGGCCAGAGTAAGAGTTAAGACCTTAGCTATTAGGCCAGAGTAAAAGTTAAGACCTTAGCTATTAGGCAAGAGTAAGAGTTAAGACCTTAGCTATTAGGCCAGAGTACCAGTCTAAGACCTTAGCTATTAGGCCAGAGTACGAGTCTAAGACCTTAGCTATTAGGCCAGAGTAAGAGTTAAGACCTTAGCTATTAGGCCAGAGTAAGAGTTAAGACCTTAGCTATTAGGCCAGAGTATGAGTCTAAGACCTCAGCTATTAGGCCAGAGTAAGAGTTAAGACCTTAACCAGTTGGCCAGAGTAAGAGTTAAGACCTTAACCTGTAGGCCATAGTACGAGTCTAAGACCTTAGCTATTAGGCCAGAGTAAGAGTTAAGACCTTAACCATTAGGACAGAGTAAGAGTTAAGACCTTAACCATTAGGCCAGAGTACGAGTCTAAGACCTTAGCTATTAGGCCAGAGTAAGAGTTAAGACCTTAGCTATTAGGCCAGAGTAAGAGTTAAGACCTTAACCAGTTGGCCAGAGTAAGAGTTAAGCCCTTCACCATTAGGCCGGAGTATGAGTCTAAGACCTTAGCTATTAGGCCAGAGTAAGAGTTAACACCTTAACCAGTAGGCCAGTGTAAGAGTTAAGACCTTAACCATTAGGCCAGAGTACGAGTCTAAGACCTTAGCTATGAGGCCAGAGTAAGAGTTAAGACCTTAACCAGTAGGCCAGAGTAAGAGTTAAGACCTTAACCATTAGGCCAGAGTACCAGTCTAAGACCTTAGCTATTAGGCCAGAGTAAGTGTTAAGACCTTAGCTATTAGGCCAGAGTAAGAGTTAAGACCTTAACCATTAGGCCAGAGTACGAGTCTAAGACCTTAGCTATTGGGCCAGAGTAAGAGTTAAGACCTTAGCTATTAGGCCAGAGTAAGAGTTAAGACCTTAAACATTAGGCCAGAGTACGAGTCTAAGACCTTAGCTATTAGGCCAGAGTAAGAGTTAAGACCTTAGCTATTAGGCCAGAGTAAAAGTTAAGACCTTAACCAGTAGGCCAGAGTAAGAGTTAAGACCTTAACCATTAGGCCAGAGTACGAGTCTAAGACCTTAGCTATTAGGCCAGAGTAAGAGTTAAGACCTTAACCAGTAGGCCAGTGTAAGAGTTAAGACCTTAACCATTAGGCCAGAGTACGAGTCTAAGACCT
Source organism: Triturus cristatus (assembly GCF_964204655.1). Taxonomy (NCBI): domain Eukaryota; kingdom Metazoa; phylum Chordata; class Amphibia; order Caudata; family Salamandridae; genus Triturus; species Triturus cristatus. The sequence goes on along the minus strand of NC_140589.1, from coordinate 1,101,358,417 downwards.
TAGCTATTAGGCCAGAGTAAGAGTTAAGACCTTAACCAGTAGGCCAGTGTAAGAGTTAAGACCTTAACCATTAGGCCAGAGTACGAGTCTAAGACCTTAGCTATTAGGCCATAGTATGAGTCTAAGACCTTAGCTATTAGGCCAGAGTAAGAGTTAAGACCTTAGCTATTAGGCCAGAGTAAGAGTTAAGACCTTAGCTATTAGGCCAGAGTACGAGTCTAAGACCTTAGCTATTAGGCCAGAGTACGAGTCTAAGACCTTAGCTATTAGGCCAGAGTAAGTGTTAAGACCTTAGCTATTAGGCCAGAGTACGAGTCTAAGACCTTAGCTATTAGGCCAGAGTAAGAGTTAAGACCTTTACCAGTAGGCCAGTGTAAGAGTTAAGACCTTAACCATTAGGCCAGAGTACGAGTCTAAGACCTTAGCTATTAGGCCAGAGTACGAGTCTAAGACCTTAGCTATTAGGCCAGAGTAAGAGTTAAGACCTTAGCTATTAGGCCAGAGTACGAGTGTAAGACCTTAGCTATTAGGCCAGAGTACGAGTCTAAGACCTTAGCTATTAGGCCAGAATAAGAGTTAAGACCTTAGCTATTAGGCCAGAGTAAGAGTTAAGACCTTAGCTATTAGGCCAGAGTACGAGTCTAAGACCTTAGCGATCAGGCCATAGTACGAGTCTTACACCTTAGCTATTAGGCCAGAGTAAGAGTTAAGACCTTAAACAGTATGCCAGTGTAAGAGTTAAGACCTTAACCTGTAGGCCAGAGTAAGAGTTAAGACCTTAACCTGTAGGCCATAGTAGGAGTCTTAGACCTTAGCTATTTGGCCAGAGTAGGAGTTAAGACCTTAACCATTAGGCCAGAGTACGAGTCTAAGACCTTAGCTATTAGGCCAGAGTAAGAGTTAAGACCTTAACCTGTAGGCCATAGTACGAGTCTAAGACCTTAGCTTTTAGGCCAGAGTAAGAGTTAAGACCTTAGCTATTAGGCCTGAGTAAGAGTTAAGACCTTAACCATTAGGCCAGAGTACGAGTCTAAGACCTTAGCTATTAGGCCAGAGTAAGAGTTAAGACCTTAACCATTAGGACAGAGTAAGAGTTAAGACCTTAACCATTAGGCCAGAGTACGAGTCTAAGACCTTAGCTATTAGGCCAGAGTAAGAGTTAAGACCTTAGCTATTAGGCCAGAGTAAGAGTTAAGACCTTAACCAGTTGGCCAGAGTAAGAGTTAAGCCCTTCACCATTAGGCCGGAGTATGAGTCTAAGACCTTAGCTATTAGGCCAGAGTAAGAGTTAAGACCTTAGCTATTAGGCCAGAGTACGAGTCTAAGACCTTAGCTATTAGGCCAGAGTAAGAGTTAAGACCTTAACCAGTAGGCCAGTGTAAGAGTTAAGACCTTAACCATTAGGCCAGAGTACGAGTCTAAGACCTTAGCTATTAGGCCATAGTACGAGTCTAAGACCTTAGCTATTAGGCCAGAGTAAGAGTTAAGACCTTAGCTATTAGGCCAGAGTAAGAGTTAAGACCTTAGCTATTAGGCCAGAGTACGAGTCTAAGACCTTAGCTATTAGGCCAGAGTACGAGTCTAAGACCTTAGCTATTAGGCCAGAGTAAGTGTTAAGACCTTAGCTATTAGGCCAGAGTACGAGTCTAAGACCTTAGCTATTAGGCCAGAGTAAGAGTTAAGACCTTTACCAGTAGGCCAGTGTAAGAGTTAAGACCTTAACCATTAGGCCAGAGTACGAGTCTAAGACCTTAGCTATTAGGCCAGAGTACGAGTCTAAGACCTTAGCTATTAGGCTAGAGTAAGAGTTAAGACCTTAACCATTAGGCCAGAGTAAGAGTTAAGACCTTAACCATTAGGCCAGAGTAAGAGTTAAGACCTTAGCTATTAGGCCAGAGTAAGAGTTAAGACCTTAGCTATTAGGCCAGAGTACGAGTCTAAGACCTTAGCTATTAGGCCAGAGTAAGAGTTAAGACCTTAACCAGTAGGCCAGTGTAAGAGTTAAGACCTTAACCATTAGGCCAGAGTACGAGTCTAAGACCTTAGCTATTAGGCCAGAGTACGAGTCTAAGACCTTAGCTATTAGGCCAGAGTAAGAGTTAAGACCTTAGCTATTAGGCCAGAGTACGAGTGTAAGACCTTAGCTATTAGGCCAGAGTACGAGTCTAAGACCTTAGCTATTAGGCCAGAATAAGAGTTAAGACCTTAGCTATTAGGCCAGAGTAAGAGTTAAGACCTTAGCTATTAGGCCAGAGTACAAGTCTAAGACCTTAACTATCAGGCCATAGTACAAATCTTACACCTTAGCTATTAGGCCAGAGTAAGAGTTAAGACCTTAACCAGTACGCCAGTGTAAGAGTTAAGACCTTAACCTGTAGGCCAGAGTAAGAGTTAAGACCTTAAACTGTAGGCCATAGTAGGAGTCTTAGACCTTAGCTATTAGGCCAGAGTAAGAGTTAAGACCTTAGCTATTAGGCCAGAGTAAGAGTTAAGACCTTAACCAGTTGGCCAGAGTAAGAGTTAAGCCCTTCACCATTAGGCCGGAGTATGAGTCTAAGACCTTAGCTATTAGGCCAGAGTAAGAGTTAAGACCTTAACCAGTAGGCCAGTGTAAGAGTTAAGACCTTAACCATTAGGCCAGAGTACGAGTCTAAGACCTTAGCTATTAGGCCAGAGTAAGAGTTAAGACCTTAACCAGTAGGCCAGAGTAACAGTTAAGACCTTAACCATTAGGCCAGAGTACCAGTCTAAGACCTTAGCTATTAGGCCAGAGTAAGAGTTAAGACCTTAGCTATTAGGCCAGAGTAAGAGTTAAGACCTTAACCATTAGGCCAGAGTACGAGTCTAAGACCTTAGCTATTAGGCCAGAGTAAGAGTTAAGACCTTAGATATTAGGCCAGAGTAAGAGTTAAGACCTTAACCATTAGGCCAGAGTACGAGTCTAAGACCTTAGCTATTAGGCCAGAGTAAGAGTTAAGACCTTAGTTATTAGGCCAGAGTAAAAGTTAAGACCTTAACCAGTAGGCCAGAGTAAGAGTTAAGACCTTAACCATTAGGCCAGAGTACGAGTCTAAGACCTTAGCTATTAGGCCAGAGTAAGAGTTAAGACCTTAACCAGTAGGCCAGTGTAAGAGTTAAGACCTTAAGCATTAGGCCAGAGTACGAGTCTAAGACCTTAGCTATTAGGCCAGAGTAAGAGTTAAGACCTTAACCAGTAGGCCAGTGTAAGAGTTAAGACCTTAACCATTAGGCCAGAGTACGAGTCTAAGACCTTAGCTATTAGGCCATAGTACGAGTCTAAGACCTTAGCTATTAGGCCAGAGTAAGAGTTAAGACCTTAACCATTAGGCCAGAGCACGAGTCTAACACCTTAGCTATTAGGCCAGAGTAAGAGTTAAGACCTTAACCATTAGGCCAGAGTATGAGTCTAAGACCTTAGCTATTAGGCCAGAGTAAGAGTTAAGACCTTAACCAGTAGGCCAGAGTAAGAGTTAAGACCTTAACCTGTAGGCCATAGTACGAGTCTAAGACCTTAGCTTTTAGGCCAGAGTAAGAGTTAAGACCTTAGCTATTAGGCCTGAGTAAGAGTTAAGACCTTAACCATTAGGCCAGAGTACGAGTCAAAGACCTTAGCTATTAGGCCAGAGTAAGAGTTAAGACCTTAACCATTAGGACAGAGTAAGAGTTAAGACCTTAACCATTAGGCCAGAGTACGAGTCTAAGACCTTAGCTATTAGGCCAGAGTAAGAGTTAAGACCTTAGCTATTAGGCCAGAGTAAGAGTTAAGACCTTAACCAGTTGGCCAGAGTAAGAGTTAAGCCCTTCACCATTAGGCCGGAGTATGAGTCTAAGACCTTAGCTATTAGGCCAGAGTAAGAGTTAAGACCTTAGCTATTAGGCCAGAGTACGAGTCTAAGACCTTAGCTATTAGGCCAGAGTAAGAGTTAAGACCTTAACCAGTAGGCCAGTGTAAGAGTTAAGACCTTAACCATTAGGCCAGAGTACGAGTCTAAGACCTTAGCTATTAGGCCATAGTACGAGTCTAAGACCTTAGCTATTAGGCCAGAGTAAGAGTTAAGACCTTAGCTATTAGGCCAGAGAAAGAGTTAAGACCTTAGCTATTAGGCCAGAGTACGAGTCTAAGACCTTAGCTATTAGGCCAGAGTACGAGTCTAAGACCTTAGCTATTAGGCCAGAGTAAGTGTTAAGACCTTAGCTATTAGGCCAGAGTACGAGTCTAAGACCTTAGCTATTAGGCCAGAGTAAGAGTTAAGACCTTTACCAGTAGGCCAGTGTAAGAGTTAAGACCTTAACCATTAGGCCAGAGTACGAGTCTAAGACCTTAGCTATTAGGCCAGAGTACGAGTCTAAGACCTTAGCTATTAGGCCAGAGTAAGAGTTAAGACCTTAACCATTAGGCCAGAGTAAGAGTTAAGACCTTAACCATTAGGCCAGAGTAAGAGTTAAGACCTTAGCTATTAGGCCAGAGGAAGAGTTAAGACCTTAGCTATTAGGCCAGAGTACGAGTCTAAGACCTTAGCTATTAGGCCAGAGTAAGAGTTAAGACCTTAACCAGTAGGCCAGTGTAAGAGTTAAGACCTTAACCATTAGGCCAGAGTACGAGTCTAAGACCTTAGCTATTAGGCCAGAGTACGAGTCTAAGACCTTAGCTATTAGGCCAGAGTAAGAGTTAAGACCTTAACCAGTAGGCCAGTGTAAGAGTTAAGACCTTAACCATTAGGCCAGAGTATGAGTCTAAGACCTTAGCTATTAGGCCAGAGTACGAGTCTAAGACCTTAGCTATTAGGCCAGAGTAAGAGTTAAGACCTTAGCTATTAGGCCAGAGTAAGAGTTAAGCCCTTCACCATTAGGCCGGAGTATGAGTCTAAGACCTTAGCTATTAGGCCAGAGTAAGAGTTAAGACCTTAACCAGTAGGCCAGTGTAAGAGTTAAGACCTTAACCATTAGGCCAGAGTACGAGTCTAAGACCTTAGCTATTAGGCCAGAGTAAGAGTTAAGACCTTAACCAGTAGGCCAGAGTAAGAGTTAAGACCTTAACCATTAGGCCAGAGTACCAGTCTAAGACCTTAGCTATTAGGCCAGAGTAAGAGTTAAGACCTTAGCTATTAGGCCAGAGTAAGAGTTAAGACCTTAACCATTAGGCCAGAGTACGAGTCTAAGACCTTAGCTATTAGGCCAGAGTAAGAGTTAAGACCTTAGCTATTAGGCCAGAGTAAGAGTTAAGACCTTAACCATTAGGCCAGAGTACGAGTCTAAGACCTTAGCTATTAGGCCAGAGTAAGAGTTAAGACCTTAGCTATTAGGCCAGAGTAAAAGTTAAGACCTTAACCAGTAGGCCAGAGTAAGAGTTAAGACCTTAACCATTAGGCCAGAGTACGAGTCTAAGACCTTAGCTATTTGGCCAGAGTAAGAGTTAAGACCTTAACCAGTAGGCCAGTGTAAGAGTTAAGACCTTAACCATTAGGCCAGAGTACGAGTCTAAGACCTTAGCTATTAGGCCAGAGTAAGAGTTAAGACCTTAGCTATTAGGCCTGAGTAAGAGTTAAGACCTTAACCATTAGGCCAGAGTACGAGTCTAAGACCTTAGCTATTAGGCCAGAGTAAGAGTTAAGACCTTAACCATTAGGACAGAGTAAGAGTTAAGACCTTAACCATTAGGCCAGAGTACGAGTCTAAGACCTTAGCTATTAGGCCAGAGTAAGCGTTAAGACCTTAGCTATTAGGCCAGAGTAAGAGTTAAGACCTTAGCTATTAGGCCAGAGTAAAAGTTAAGACCTTAGCTATTAGGCCAGAGTAAGAGTTAAGACCTTAGCTATTAGGCCAGAGTACGAGTCTAAGACCTTAGCTATTAGGCCAGAGTACGAGTCTAAGACCTTAGCTATTAGGCCAGAGTAAGAGTTAAGACCTTAGCTATTAGGCCAGAGTAAGAGTTAAGACCTTAGCTATTAGGCCAGAGTATGAGTCTAAGACCTCAGCTATTAGGCCAGAGTAAGAGTTAAGACCTTAACCAGTAGGCCAGAGTAAGAGTTAAGACCTTAACCTGTAGGCCATAGTACGAGTCTAAGACCTTAGCTATTAGGCCAGAGTAAGAGTTAAGACCTTAGCTATTAGGCCTGAGTAAGAGTTAAGACCTTAACCACTAGGCCAGAGTACGAGTCTAAGACCTTAGCTATTAGGCCAGAGTAAAAGTTAAGACCTTAACCATTAGGACAGAGTAAGAGTTAAGACCTTAACCATTAGGCCAGAGTACGAGTCTAAGACCTTAGCTATTAGGCCAGAGTAAGAGTTAAGACCTTAGCTATTAGGCCAGAGTAAGAGTTAAGACCTTAACCAGTTGGCCAGAGTAAGAGTTAAGCCCTTCACCATTAGGCCGGAGTATGAGTCTAAGACCTTAGCTATTAGGCCAGAGTAAGAGTTAACACCTTAACCAGTAGGCCAGTGTAAGAGTTAAGACCTTAACCATTAGGCCAGAGTACGAGTCTAAGACCTTAGCTATGAGGCCAGAGTAAGAGTTAAGACCTTAACCAGTAGGCCAGAGTAAGAGTTAAGACCTTAACCATTAGGCCAGAGTACCAGTCTAAGACCTTAGCTATTAGGCCAGAGTAAGTGTTAAGACCTTAGCTATTAGGCCAGAGTAAGAGTTAAGACCTTAACCATTAGGCCAGAGTACGAGTCTAAGACCTTAGCTATTGGGCCAGAGTAAGAGTTAAGACCTTAGCTATTAGGCCAGAGTAAGAGTTAAGACCTTAAACATTAGGCCAGAGTACGAGTCTAAGACCTTAGCTATTAGGCCAGAGAAAGAGTTAAGACCTTAGCTATTAGGCCAGAGTAAAAGTTAAGACCTTAACCAGTAGGCCAGAGTAAGAGTTAAGACCTTAACCATTAGGCCAGAGTACGAGTCTAAGACCTTAGCTATTAGGCCAGAGTAAGAGTTAAGACCTTAACCAGTAGGCCAGTGTAAGAGTTAAGACCTTAACCATTAGGCCAGAGTACGAGTCTAAGACCTTAGCTATTAGGCCAGAGTAAGAGTTAAGACCTTAGCTATTAGGCCAGAGTAAGAGTTAAGACCTTAACCATTAGGCCAGAGTACGAGTCTAAGACCTTAGCTATTAGGCCAGAGTAAGAGTTAAGACCTTAGCTATTAGGCCAGAGTAAAAGTTAAGACCTTAACCAGTAGGCCAGAGTAAGAGTTAAGACCTTAACCATTAGGCCAGAGTACGAGTCTAAGACCTTAGCTATTTGGCCAGAGTAAGAGTTAAGACCTTAACCAGTAGGCCAGTGTAAGAGTTAAGACCTTAACCATTAGGCCAGAGTACGAGTCTAAGACCTTAGCTATTAGGCCAGAGTAAGAGTTAAGACCTTAGCTATTAGGCCTGAGTAAGAGTTAAGACCTTAACCATTAGGCCAGAGTACGAGTCTAAGACCTTAGCTATTAGGCCAGAGTAAGAGTTAAGACCTTAACCATTAGGACAGAGTAAGAGTTAAGACCTTAACCATTAGGCCAGAGTACGAGTCTAAGACCTTAGCTATTAGGCCAGAGTAAGCGTTAAGACCTTAGCTATTAGGCCAGAGTAAGAGTTAAGACCTTAGCTATTAGGCCAGAGTAAAAGTTAAGACCTTAGCTATTAGGCCAGAGTAAGAGTTAAGACCTTAGCTATTAGGCCAGAGTACGAGTCTAAGACCTTAGCTATTAGGCCAGAGTACGAGTCTAAGACCTTAGCTATTAGGCCAGAGTAAGAGTTAAGACCTTAGCTATTAGGCCAGAGTAAGAGTTAAGACCTTAGCTATTAGGCCAGAGTATGAGTCTAAGACCTCAGCTATTAGGCCAGAGTAAGAGTTAAGACCTTAACCAGTAGGCCAGAGTAAGAGTTAAGACCTTAACCTGTAGGCCATAGTACGAGTCTAAGACCTTAGCTATTAGGCCAGAGTAAGAGTTAAGACCTTAGCTATTAGGCCTGAGTAAGAGTTAAGACCTTAACCACTAGGCCAGAGTACGAGTCTAAGACCTTAGCTATTAGGCCAGAGTAAAAGTTAAGACCTTAACCATTAGGACAGAGTAAGAGTTAAGACCTTAACCATTAGGCCAGAGTACGAGTCTAAGACCTTAGCTATTAGGCCAGAGTAAGAGTTAAGACCTTAGCTATTAGGCCAGAGTAAGAGTTAAGACCTTAACCAGTTGGCCAGAGTAAGAGTTAAGCCCTTCACCATTAGGCCGGAGTATGAGTCTAAGACCTTAGCTATTAGGCCAGAGTAAGAGTTAACACCTTAACCAGTAGGCCAGTGTAAGAGTTAAGACCTTAACCATTAGGCCAGAGTACGAGTCTAAGACCTTAGCTATGAGGCCAGAGTAAGAGTTAAGACCTTAACCAGTAGGCCAGAGTAAGAGTTAAGACCTTAACCATTAGGCCAGAGTACCAGTCTAAGACCTTAGCTATTAGGCCAGAGTAAGTGTTAAGACCTTAGCTATTAGGCCAGAGTAAGAGTTAAGACCTTAACCATTAGGCCAGAGTACGAGTCTAAGACCTTAGCTATTGGGCCAGAGTAAGAGTTAAGACCTTAGCTATTAGGCCAGAGTAAGAGTTAAGACCTTAAACATTAGGCCAGAGTACGAGTCTAAGACCTTAGCTATTAGGCCAGAGTAAGAGTTAAGACCTTAGCTATTAGGCCAGAGTAAAAGTTAAGACCTTAACCAGTAGGCCAGAGTAAGAGTTAAGACCTTAACCATTAGGCCAGAGTACGAGTCTAAGACCTTAGCTATTAGGCCAGAGTAAGAGTTAAGACCTTAACCAGTAGGCCAGTGTAAGAGTTAAGACCTTAACCATTAGGCCAGAGTACGAGTCTAAGACCTTAGCTATTAGGCCAGAGTAAGAGTTAAGACCTTAACCAGTAGGCCAGTGTAAGAGTTAAGACCTTAACCATTAGGCCAGAGTACGAGTCTAAGACCTTAGCTATTAGGCCATAGTATGAGTCTAAGACCTTAGCTATTAGGCCAGAGTAAGAGTTAAGACCTTAGCTATTAGGCCAGAGTAAGAGTTAAGACCTTAGCTATTAGGCCAGAGTACGAGTCTAAGACCTTAGCTATTAGGCCAGAGTACGAGTCTAAGACCTTAGCTATTAGGCCAGAGTAAGTGTTAAGACCTTAGCTATTAGGCCAGAGTACGAGTCTAAGACCTTAGCTATTAGGCCAGAGTAAGAGTTAAGACCTTTACCAGTAGGCCAGTGTAAGAGTTAAGACCTTAACCATTAGGCCAGAGTACGAGTCTAAGACCTTAGCTATTAGGCCAGAGTACGAGTCTAAGACCTTAGCTATTAGGCCAGAGTAAGAGTTAAGACCTTAGCTATTAGGCCAGAGTACGAGTGTAAGACCTTAGCTATTAGGCCAGAGTACGAGTCTAAGACCTTAGCTATTAGGCCAGAATAAGAGTTAAGACCTTAGCTATTAGGCCAGAGTAAGAGTTAAGACCTTAGCTATTAGGCCAGAGTACGAGTCTAAGACCTTAGCGATCAGGCCATAGTACGAGTCTTACACCTTAGCTATTAGGCCAGAGTAAGAGTTAAGACCTTAAACAGTATGCCAGTGTAAGAGTTAAGACCTTAACCTGTAGGCCAGAGTAAGAGTTAAGACCTTAACCTGTAGGCCATAGTAGGAGTCTTAGACCTTAGCTATTTGGCCAGAGTAGGAGTTAAGACCTTAACCATTAGGCCAGAGTACGAGTCTAAGACCTTAGCTATTAGGCCAGAGTAAGAGTTAAGACCTTAACCAGTAGGCCAGAGTAAGAGTTAAGACCTTAACCTGTAGGCCATAGTACGAGTCTAAGACCTTAGCTTTTAGGCCAGAGTAAGAGTTAAGACCTTAGCTATTAGGCCTGAGTAAGAGTTAAGACCTTAACCATTAGGCCAGAGTACGAGTCTAAGACCTTAGCTATTAGGCCAGAGTAAGAGTTAAGACCTTAACCATTAGGACAGAGTAAGAGTTAAGACCTTAACCATTAGGCCAGAGTACGAGTCTAAGACCTTAGCTATTAGGCCAGAGTAAGAGTTAAGACCTTAGCTATTAGGCCAGAGTAAGAGTTAAGACCTTAACCAGTTGGCCAGAGTAAGAGTTAAGCCCTTCACCATTAGGCCGGAGTATGAGTCTAAGACCTTAGCTATTAGGCCAGAGTAAGAGTTAAGACCTTAGCTATTAGGCCAGAGTACGAGTCTAAGACCTTAGCTATTAGGCCAGAGTAAGAGTTAAGACCTTAACCAGTAGGCCAGTGTAAGAGTTAAGACCTTAACCATTAGGCCAGAGTACGAGTCTAAGACCTTAGCTATTAGGCCATAGTACGAGTCTAAGACCTTAGCTATTAGGCCAGAGTAAGAGTTAAGACCTTAGCTATTAGGCCAGAGTAAGAGTTAAGACCTTAGCTATTAGGCCAGAGTACGAGTCTAAGACCTTAGCTATTAGGCCAGAGTACGAGTCTAAGACCTTAGCTATTAGGCCAGAGTAAGTGTTAAGACCTTAGCTATTAGGCCAGAGTACGAGTCTAAGACCTTAGCTATTAGGCCAGAGTAAGAGTTAAGACCTTTACCAGTAGGCCAGTGTAAGAGTTAAGACCTTAACCATTAGGCCAGAGTACGAGTCTAAGACCTTAGCTATTAGGCCAGAGTACGAGTCTAAGACCTTAGCTATTAGGCTAGAGTAAGAGTTAAGACCTTAACCATTAGGCCAGAGTAAGAGTTAAGACCTTAACCATTAGGCCAGAGTAAGAGTTAAGACCTTAGCTATTAGGCCAGAGTAAGAGTTAAGACCTTAGCTATTAGGCCAGAGTACGAGTCTAAGACCTTAGCTATTAGGCCAGAGTAAGAGTTAAGACCTTAACCAGTAGGCCAGTGTAAGAGTTAAGACCTTAACCATTAGGCCAGAGTACGAGTCTAAGACCTTAGCTATTAGGCCAGAGTACGAGTCTAAGACCTTAGCTATTAGGCCAGAGTAAGAGTTAAGACCTTAGCTATTAGGCCAGAGTACGAGTGTAAGACCTTAGCTATTAGGCCAGAGTACGAGTCTAAGACCTTAGCTATTAGGCCAGAATAAGAGTTAAGACCTTAGCTATTAGGCCAGAGTAAGAGTTAAGACCTTAGCTATTAGGCCAGAGTACGAGTCTAAGACCTTAACTATCAGGCCATAGTACAAATCTTACACCTTAGCTATTAGGCCAGAGTAAGAGTTAAGACCTTAACCAGTACGCCAGTGTAAGAGTTAAGACCTTAACCTGTAGGCCAGAGTAAGAGTTAAGACCTTAAACTGTAGGCCATAGTAGGAGTCTTAGACCTTAGCTATTAGGCCAGAGTAAGAGTTAAGACCTTAGCTATTAGGCCAGAGTAAGAGTTAAGACCTTAACCAGTTGGCCAGAGTAAGAGTTAAGCCCTTCACCATTAGGCCGGAGTATGAGTCTAAGACCTTAGCTATTAGGCCAGAGTAAGAGTTAAGACCTTAACCAGTAGGCCAGTGTAAGAGTTAAGACCTTAACCATTAGGCCAGAGTACGAGTCTAAGACCTTAGCTATTAGGCCAGAGTAAGAGTTAAGACCTTAACCAGTAGGCCAGAGTAACAGTTAAGACCTTAACCATTAGGCCAGAGTACCAGTCTAAGACCTTAGCTATTAGGCCAGAGTAAGAGTTAAGACCTTAGCTATTAGGCCAGAGTAAGAGTTAAGACCTTAACCATTAGGCCAGAGTACGAGTCTAAGACCTTAGCTATTAGGCCAGAGTAAGAGTTAAGACCTTAGATATTAGGCCAGAGTAAGAGTTAAGACCTTAACCATTAGGCCAGAGTACGAGTCTAAGACCTTAGCTATTAGGCCAGAGTAAGAGTTAAGACCTTAGTTATTAGGCCAGAGTAAAAGTTAAGACCTTAACCAGTAGGCCAGAGTAAGAGTTAAGACCTTAACCATTAGGCCAGAGTACGAGTCTAAGACCTTAGCTATTAGGCCAGAGTAAGAGTTAAGACCTTAACCAGTAGGCCAGTGTAAGAGTTAAGACCTTAAGCATTAGGCCAGAGTACGAGTCTAAGACCTTAGCTATTAGGCCAGAGTAAGAGTTAAGACCTTAACCAGTAGGCCAGTGTAAGAGTTAAGACCTTAACCATTAGGCCAGAGTACGAGTCTAAGACCTTAGCTATTAGGCCATAGTACGAGTCTAAGACCTTAGCTATTAGGCCAGAGTAAGAGTTAAGACCTTAACCATTAGGCCAGAGCACGAGTCTAACACCTTAGCTATTAGGCCAGAGTAAGAGTTAAGACCTTAACCATTAGGCCAGAGTATGAGTCTAAGACCTTAGCTATTAGGCCAGAGTAAGAGTTAAGACCTTAACCAGTAGGCCAGAGTAAGAGTTAAGACCTTAACCTGTAGGCCATAGTACGAGTCTAAGACCTTAGCTTTTAGGCCAGAGTAAGAGTTAAGACCTTAGCTATTAGGCCTGAGTAAGAGTTAAGACCTTAACCATTAGGCCAGAGTACGAGTCAAAGACCTTAGCTATTAGGCCAGAGTAAGAGTTAAGACCTTAACCATTAGGACAGAGTAAGAGTTAAGACCTTAACCATTAGGCCAGAGTACGAGTCTAAGACCTTAGCTATTAGGCCAGAGTAAGAGTTAAGACCTTAGCTATTAGGCCAGAGTAAGAGTTAAGACCTTAACCAGTTGGCCAGAGTAAGAGTTAAGCCCTTCACCATTAGGCCGGAGTATGAGTCTAAGACCTTAGCTATTAGGCCAGAGTAAGAGTTAAGACCTTAGCTATTAGGCCAGAGTACGAGTCTAAGACCTTAGCTATTAGGCCAGAGTAAGAGTTAAGACCTTAACCAGTAGGCCAGTGTAAGAGTTAAGACCTTAACCATTAGGCCAGAGTACGAGTCTAAGACCTTAGCTATTAGGCCATAGTACGAGTCTAAGACCTTAGCTATTAGGCCAGAGTAAGAGTTAAGACCTTAGCTATTAGGCCAGAGAAAGAGTTAAGACCTTAGCTATTAGGCCAGAGTACGAGTCTAAGACCTTAGCTATTAGGCCAGAGTACGAGTCTAAGACCTTAGCTATTAGGCCAGAGTAAGTGTTAAGACCTTAGCTATTAGGCCAGAGTACGAGTCTAAGACCTTAGCTATTAGGCCAGAGTAAGAGTTAAGACCTTTACCAGTAGGCCAGTGTAAGAGTTAAGACCTTAACCATTAGGCCAGAGTACGAGTCTAAGACCTTAGCTATTAGGCCAGAGTACGAGTCTAAGACCTTAGCTATTAGGCCAGAGTAAGAGTTAAGACCTTAACCATTAGGCCAGAGTAAGAGTTAAGACCTTAACCATTAGGCCAGAGTAAGAGTTAAGACCTTAGCTATTAGGCCAGAGGAAGAGTTAAGACCTTAGCTATTAGGCCAGAGTACGAGTCTAAGACCTTAGCTATTAGGCCAGAGTAAGAGTTAAGACCTTAACCAGTAGGCCAGTGTAAGAGTTAAGACCTTAACCATTAGGCCAGAGTACGAGTCTAAGACCTTAGCTATTAGGCCAGAGTACGAGTCTAAGACCTTAGCTATTAGGCCAGAGTAAGAGTTAAGACCTTAACCAGTAGGCCAGTGTAAGAGTTAAGACCTTAACCATTAGGCCAGAGTATGAGTCTAAGACCTTAGCTATTAGGCCAGAGTACGAGTCTAAGACCTTAGCTATTAGGCCAGAGTAAGAGTTAAGACCTTAGCTATTAGGCCAGAGTAAGAGTTAAGCCCTTCACCATTAGGCCGGAGTATGAGTCTAAGACCTTAGCTATTAGGCCAGAGTAAGAGTTAAGACCTTAACCAGTAGGCCAGTGTAAGAGTTAAGACCTTAACCATTAGGCCAGAGTACGAGTCTAAGACCTTAGCTATTAGGCCAGAGTAAGAGTTAAGACCTTAACCAGTAGGCCAGAGTAAGAGTTAAGACCTTAACCATTAGGCCAGAGTACCAGTCTAAGACCTTAGCTATTAGGCCAGAGTAAGAGTTAAGACCTTAGCTATTAGGCCAGAGTAAGAGTTAAGACCTTAACCATTAGGCCAGAGTACGAGTCTAAGACCTTAGCTATTAGGCCAGAGTAAGAGTTAAGACCTTAGCTATTAGGCCAGAGTAAGAGTTAAGACCTTAACCATTAGGCCAGAGTACGAGTCTAAGACCTTAGCTATTAGGCCAGAGTAAGAGTTAAGACCTTAGCTATTAGGCCAGAGTAAAAGTTAAGACCTTAACCAGTAGGCCAGAGTAAGAGTTAAGACCTTAACCATTAGGCCAGAGTACGAGTCTAAGACCTTAGCTATTTGGCCAGAGTAAGAGTTAAGACCTTAACCAGTAGGCCAGTGTAAGAGTTAAGACCTTAACCATTAGGCCAGAGTACGAGTCTAAGACCTTAGCTATTAGGCCAGAGTAAGAGTTAAGACCTTAACCAGTAGGCCAGTGTAAGAGTTAAGACCTTAACCATTAGGCCAGAGTACGAGTCTAAGACCTTAGCTATTAGGCCAGAGTTCGAGTCTAAGACCTTAGCTATTAGGCCAGAGTAAGAGTTAAGACCTTAGCTATTAGGCCAGAGTAAGAGTTAAGACCTTAGCTATTAGGCAAGAGTACGAGTCTAAGACCTTAGCTATTAGGCCAGAGTAAGAGTTAAGACCTTAACCAGTAGGCCAGTGTAAGAGTTAAGACCTTAACCATTAGGCCAGAGTACGAGTCTAAGACCTTAGCTATTAGGCCATAGTACGAGTCTAAGACCTTAGCTATTAGGCCAGAGTAAGAGTTAAGACCTTAGCTATTAGGCCAGAGTAAGAGTTAAGACCTTAGCTATTAGGCCAGAGTACGAGTCTAAGACCTTAGCTATTAGGCCAGAGTACGAGTCTAAGACCTTAGCTATTAGGCCAGAGTAAGAGTTAAGACCTTAGCTATTAGGCCAGAGTAAGAGTTAAGACCTTAGCTATTAGGCCAGAGTACGAGTCTAAGACCTTAGCTATTAGGCCAGAGTAAGAGTTAAGACCTTAACCAGTAGGCCAGTGTAAGAGTTAAGACCTTAACCATTAGGCCAGAGTACGAGTCTAAGACCTTAGCTATTAGGCCAGAGTACGAGTCTAAGACCTTAGCTATTAGGCCAGAGTAAGAGTTAAGACCTTAGCTATTAGGCCAGAGTACGAGTGTAAGACCTTAGCTATTAGGCCAGAGTACGAGTCTAAGACCTTAGCTATTAGGCCAGAATAAGAGTTAAGACCTTAGCTATTAGGCCAGAGTAAGAGTTAAGACCTTAGCTATTAGGCCAGAGTACGAGTCTAAGACCTTAGCTATCAGGCCATAGTACGAGTCTTACACCTTAGCTATTAGGCCAGAGTAAGAGTTAAGACCTTAACCAGTACGCCAGTGTAAGAGTTAAGACCTTAACCTGTAGGCCAGAGTAAGAGTTAAAACCTTAAACTGTAGGCCATAGTAGGAGTCTTAGACCTTAGCTATTAGGCCAGAGTAAGAGTTAAGACCTTAGCTATTAGGCCAGAGTAAGAGTTAAGACCTTAACCAGTTGGCCAGAGTAAGAGTTAAGCCCTTCACCATTAGGCCGGAGTATGAGTCTAAGACCTTAGCTATTAGGCCAGAGTAAGAGTTAAGACCTTAACCAGTAGGCCAGTGTAAGAGTTAAGACCTTAACCATTAGGCCAGAGTACGAGTCTAAGACCTTAGCTATTAGGCCAGAGTAAGAGTTAAGACCTTAACCAGTAGGCCAGAGCAAGAGTTAAGACCTTAACCATTAGGCCAGAGTACCAGTCTAAGACCTTAGCTATTAGGCCAGAGTAAGAGTTAAGACCTTAGCTATTAGGCCAGAGTAAGAGTTAAGACCTTAACCATTAGGCCAGAGTACGAGTCTAAGACCTTAGCTATTAGGCCAGAGTAAGAGTTAAGACCTTAGCTATTAGGCCAGAGTAAGAGTTAAGACCTTAACCATTAGGCCAGAGTACGAGTCTAAGACCTTAGCTATTAGGCCAGAGTAAGAGTTAAGACCTTAGCTATTAGGCCAGAGTAAAAGTTAAGACCTTAACCAGTAGGCCAGAGTAAGAGTTAAGACCTTAACCATTAGGCCAGAGTACGAGTCTAAGACCTTAGCTATTAGGCCAGAGTAAGAGTTAAGACCTTAACCAGTAGGCCAGTGTAAGAGTTAAGACCTTAACCATTAGGCCAGAGTACGAGTCTAAGACCTTAGCTATTAGGCCAGAGTAAGAGTTAAGACCTTAACCAGTAGGCCAGTGTAAGAGTTAAGACCTTAACCATTAGGCCAGAGTACGAGTCTAAGACCTTAGCTATTAGGCCATAGTACGAGTCTAAGACCTTAGCTATTAGGCCAGAGTAAGAGTTAAGACCTTAGCTATTAGGCCAGAGTAAGAGTTAAGACCTTAGCTATTAGGCCAGAGTACGAGTCTAAGACCTTAGCTATTAGGCCAGAGTACGAGTCTAAGACCTTAGCTATTAGGCCAGAGTAAGAGTTAAGACCTTAGCTATTAGGCCAGAGTACGAGTCTAAGACCTTAGCTATTAGGCCAGAGTAAGAGTTAAGACCTTAACCAGTAGGCCAGTGTAAGAGTTAAGACCTTAACCATTAGGCCAGAGTACGAGTCTAAGACCTTAGCTATTAGGCCAGAGTACGAGTCTAAGACCTTAGCTATTAGGCCAGAGTAAGAGTTAAGACCTTAGCTATTAGGCCAGAGTACGAGTGTAAGACCTTAGCTATTAGGCCAGAGTACGAGTGTAAGACCTTAGCTATTAGGCCAGAGTACGAGTCTAAGACCTTAGCTATTAGGCCAGAATAAGAGTTAAGACCTTAGCTATTAGGCCAGAGTAAGAGTTAAGACCTTAGCTATTAGGCCAGAGTACGAGTCTAAGACCTTAGCTATCAGGCCATAGTACGAGTCTTACACCTTAGCTATTAGGCCAGAGTAAGAGTGAAGACCTTAACCAGTACGCCAGTGTAAGAGTTAAGACCTTAACCTGTAGGCCAGAGTAAGAGTTAAGACCTTAACCTGTAGGCCATAGTAGGAGTCTTAGACCTTAGCTATTAGGCCAGAGTAAGAGTTAGGACCTTAACCATTAGGCCAGAGTACGAGTCTAACACCTTAGCTATTAGGCCAGAGTAAGAGTTAAGACCTTAACCAGTACGCCAGTGTAAGAGTTAAGACCTTAACCTGTAGGCCAGAGTAAGAGTTAAGACCTTAAACTGTAGGCCATAGTAGGAGTCTTAGACCTTAGCTATTAGGCCAGAGTAAGAGTTAAGACCTTAGCTATTAGGCCAGAGTAAGAGTTAAGACCTTAACCAGTTGGCCAGAGTAAGAGTTAAGCCCTTCACCATTAGGCCGGAGTATGAGTCTAAGACCTTAGCTATTAGGCCAGAGTAAGAGTTAAGACCTTAGCCAGTAGGCCAGTGTAAGAGTTAAGACCTTAACCATTAGGCCAGAGTACGAGTCTAAGACCTTAGCTATTAGGCCAGAGTAAGAGTTAAGACCTTAACCAGTAGGCCAGAGTAAGAGTTAAGACCTTAACCATTAGGCCAGAGTACCAGTCTAAGACCTTAGCTATTAGGCCAGAGTAAGAGTTAAGACCTTAGCTATTAGGCCAGAGTAAGAGTTAAGACCTTAACCATTAGGCCAGAGTACGAGTCTAAGACCTTAGCTATTAGGCCAGAGTAAGAGTTAAGACCTTAGCTATTAGGCCAGAGTAAGAGTTAAGACCTTAACCATTAGGCCAGAGTACGAGTCTAAGACCTTAGCTATTAGGCCAGAGTAAGAGTTAAGACCTTAGCTATTAGGCCAGAGTAAAAGTTAAGACCTTAACCAGTAGGCCAGAGTAAGAGTTAAGACCTTAACCATTAGGCCAGAGTACGAGTCTAAGACCTTAGCTATTAGGCCAGAGTAAGAGTTAAGACCTTAACCAGTAGGCCAGTGTAAGAGTTAAAACCTTAACCATTAGGCCAGAGTACGAGTCTAAGACCTTAGCTATTAGGCCAGAGTAAGAGTTAAGACCTTAGCTATTAGGCCAGAGTAAGAGTTAAGACCTTAACCATTAGGCCAGAGTACGAGTCTAAGACCTTAGCTATTAGGCCATAGTACGAGTCTAAGACCTTAGCTATTAGGCCGGAGTAAGAGTTAAGACCTTAGCTATTAGGCCAGAGTACGAGTCTAAGACCTTAGCTATTAGGCCAGAGTAAGAGTTAAGACCTTAGCTATTAGGCCAGAGTACGAGTCTAAGACCTTAGCTATCAGGCCATAGTACGAGTCTTACACCTTAGCTATTAGGCCAGAGTAAGAGTGAAGACCTTAACCAGTACGCCAGTGTAAGAGTTAAGACCTTAACCTGTAGGCCAGAGTAAAAGTTAAGACCTTAACCTGTAGGCCATAGTAGGAGTCTTAGACCTTAGCTATTAGGCCAGAGTAAGAGTTAAGACCTTAACCATTAGGCCAGAGTACGAGTCTAACACCTTAGCTATTAGGCCAGAGTAAGAGTTAAGACCTTAACCATTAGGCCAGAGTACCAGTCTAAGACCTTAGCTATTAGGCCAGAGTAAGAGTTAAGACCTTAACCAGTAGGCCAGTGTAAGAGTTAAGACCTTAACCATTAGGCCAGAGTACGAGTCTAAGACCTTAGCTATTAGGCCATAGTACGAGTCTAAGACCTTAGCTATTAGGCCAGAGTAAGAGTTAAGACCTTAGCTATTAGGCCAGAGTACGAGTCTAAGACCTTAGCTATTAGGCCAGAGTACGAGTCTAAGACCTTAGCTATTAGGCCAGAGTAAGAGTTAAGACCTTAGCTATTAGGCCAGAGTAAGAGTTAAGACCTTAGCTATTAGGCCAGAGTACGAGTCTAAGACCTTAGCTATTAGGCCAGAGTAAGAGTTAAGACCTTAACCAGTAGGCCAGTGTAAGAGTTAAGACCTTAACCATTAGGCCAGAGTACGAGTCTAAGACCTTAGCTATTAGGCCAGAGTACGAGTCTAAGACCTTAGCTATTAGGCCAGAGTAAGAGTTAAGACCTTAGCTATTAGGCCAGAGTACGAGTGTAAGACCTTAGCTATTAGGCCAGAGTACGAGTCTAAGACCTTAGCTATTAGGCCAGAATAAGAGTTAAGACCTTAGCTATTAGGCCAGAGTAAGAGTTAAGACCTTAGCTATTAGGCCAGAGTACGAGTCTAAGACCTTAGCTATCAGGCCATAGTACGAGTCTTACACCTTAGCTATTAGGCCAGAGTAAGAGTTAAGACCTTAACCAGTACGCCAGTGTAAGAGTTAAGACCTTAACCTGTAGGCCAGAGTAAGAGTTAAAACCTTAAACTGTAGGCCATAGTAGGAGTCTTAGACCTTAGCTATTAGGCCAGAGTAAGAGTTAAGACCTTAGCTATTAGGCCAGAGTAAGAGTTAAGACCTTAACCAGTTGGCCAGAGTAA
Source organism: Triturus cristatus (assembly GCF_964204655.1). Lineage (NCBI taxonomy): Eukaryota > Metazoa > Chordata > Amphibia > Caudata > Salamandridae > Triturus > Triturus cristatus. Next base: position 1,101,338,964 of record NC_140589.1, on the reverse strand, counting down.
GAGTTAAGCCCTTCACCATTAGGCCGGAGTATGAGTCTAAGACCTTAGCTATTAGGCCAGAGTAAGAGTTAAGACCTTAACCAGTAGGCCAGTGTAAGAGTTAAGACCTTAACCATTAGGCCAGAGTACGAGTCTAAGACCTTAGCTATTAGGCCAGAGTAAGAGTTAAGACCTTAACCAGTAGGCCAGAGCAAGAGTTAAGACCTTAACCATTAGGCCAGAGTACCAGTCTAAGACCTTAGCTATTAGGCCAGAGTAAGAGTTAAGACCTTAGCTATTAGGCCAGAGTAAGAGTTAAGACCTTAACCATTAGGCCAGAGTACGAGTCTAAGACCTTAGCTATTAGGCCAGAGTAAGAGTTAAGACCTTAGCTATTAGGCCAGAGTAAGAGTTAAGACCTTAACCATTAGGCCAGAGTACGAGTCTAAGACCTTAGCTATTAGGCCAGAGTAAGAGTTAAGACCTTAGCTATTAGGCCAGAGTAAAAGTTAAGACCTTAACCAGTAGGCCAGAGTAAGAGTTAAGACCTTAACCATTAGGCCAGAGTACGAGTCTAAGACCTTAGCTATTAGGCCAGAGTAAGAGTTAAGACCTTAACCAGTAGGCCAGTGTAAGAGTTAAGACCTTAACCATTAGGCCAGAGTACGAGTCTAAGACCTTAGCTATTAGGCCAGAGTAAGAGTTAAGACCTTAACCAGTAGGCCAGTGTAAGAGTTAAGACCTTAACCATTAGGCCAGAGTACGAGTCTAAGACCTTAGCTATTAGGCCATAGTACGAGTCTAAGACCTTAGCTATTAGGCCAGAGTAAGAGTTAAGACCTTAGCTATTAGGCCAGAGTAAGAGTTAAGACCTTAGCTATTAGGCCAGAGTACGAGTCTAAGACCTTAGCTATTAGGCCAGAGTACGAGTCTAAGACCTTAGCTATTAGGCCAGAGTAAGAGTTAAGACCTTAGCTATTAGGCCAGAGTACGAGTCTAAGACCTTAGCTATTAGGCCAGAGTAAGAGTTAAGACCTTAACCAGTAGGCCAGTGTAAGAGTTAAGACCTTAACCATTAGGCCAGAGTACGAGTCTAAGACCTTAGCTATTAGGCCAGAGTACGAGTCTAAGACCTTAGCTATTAGGCCAGAGTAAGAGTTAAGACCTTAGCTATTAGGCCAGAGTACGAGTGTAAGACCTTAGCTATTAGGCCAGAGTACGAGTGTAAGACCTTAGCTATTAGGCCAGAGTACGAGTCTAAGACCTTAGCTATTAGGCCAGAATAAGAGTTAAGACCTTAGCTATTAGGCCAGAGTAAGAGTTAAGACCTTAGCTATTAGGCCAGAGTACGAGTCTAAGACCTTAGCTATCAGGCCATAGTACGAGTCTTACACCTTAGCTATTAGGCCAGAGTAAGAGTGAAGACCTTAACCAGTACGCCAGTGTAAGAGTTAAGACCTTAACCTGTAGGCCAGAGTAAGAGTTAAGACCTTAACCTGTAGGCCATAGTAGGAGTCTTAGACCTTAGCTATTAGGCCAGAGTAAGAGTTAGGACCTTAACCATTAGGCCAGAGTACGAGTCTAACACCTTAGCTATTAGGCCAGAGTAAGAGTTAAGACCTTAACCAGTACGCCAGTGTAAGAGTTAAGACCTTAACCTGTAGGCCAGAGTAAGAGTTAAGACCTTAAACTGTAGGCCATAGTAGGAGTCTTAGACCTTAGCTATTAGGCCAGAGTAAGAGTTAAGACCTTAGCTATTAGGCCAGAGTAAGAGTTAAGACCTTAACCAGTTGGCCAGAGTAAGAGTTAAGCCCTTCACCATTAGGCCGGAGTATGAGTCTAAGACCTTAGCTATTAGGCCAGAGTAAGAGTTAAGACCTTAGCCAGTAGGCCAGTGTAAGAGTTAAGACCTTAACCATTAGGCCAGAGTACGAGTCTAAGACCTTAGCTATTAGGCCAGAGTAAGAGTTAAGACCTTAACCAGTAGGCCAGAGTAAGAGTTAAGACCTTAACCATTAGGCCAGAGTACCAGTCTAAGACCTTAGCTATTAGGCCAGAGTAAGAGTTAAGACCTTAGCTATTAGGCCAGAGTAAGAGTTAAGACCTTAACCATTAGGCCAGAGTACGAGTCTAAGACCTTAGCTATTAGGCCAGAGTAAGAGTTAAGACCTTAGCTATTAGGCCAGAGTAAGAGTTAAGACCTTAACCATTAGGCCAGAGTACGAGTCTAAGACCTTAGCTATTAGGCCAGAGTAAGAGTTAAGACCTTAGCTATTAGGCCAGAGTAAAAGTTAAGACCTTAACCAGTAGGCCAGAGTAAGAGTTAAGACCTTAACCATTAGGCCAGAGTACGAGTCTAAGACCTTAGCTATTAGGCCAGAGTAAGAGTTAAGACCTTAACCAGTAGGCCAGTGTAAGAGTTAAAACCTTAACCATTAGGCCAGAGTACGAGTCTAAGACCTTAGCTATTAGGCCAGAGTAAGAGTTAAGACCTTAACCAGTAGGCCAGTGTAAGAGTTAAGACCTTAACCATTAGGCCAGAGTACGAGTCTAAGACCTTAGCTATTAGGCCATAGTACGAGTCTAAGACCTTAGCTATTAGGCCAGAGTAAGAGTTAAGACCTTAGCTATTAGGCCAGAGTACGAGTCTAAGACCTTAGCTATTAGGCCAGAGTAAGAGTTAAGACCTTAGCAATTAGGCCAGAGTACGAGTCTAAGACCTTAGCTATCAGGCCATAGTACGAGTCTTACACCTTAGCTATTAGGCCAGAGTAAGAGTGAAGACCTTAACCAGTACGCCAGTGTAAGAGTTAAGACCTTAACCTGTAGGCCAGAGTAAAAGTTAAGACCTTAACCTGTAGGCCATAGTAGGAGTCTTAGACCTTAGCTATTAGGCCAGAGTAAGAGTTAAGACCTTAGCTATTAGGCCAGAGTACGAGTCTAACACCTTAGCTATTAGGCCAGAGTAAGAGTTAAAACCTTAACCATTAGGCCAGAGTACGAGTCTAAGACCTTAGCTATTAGGCCAGAGTAAGAGTTAAGACCTTAACCAGTAGGCCAGTGTAAGAGTTAAGACCTTAACCATTAGGCCAGAGTACGAGTCTAAGACCTTAGCTATTAGGCCATAGTACGAGTCTAAGACCTTAGCTATTAGGCCAGAGTAAGAGTTAAGACCTTAGCTATTAGGCCAGAGTACGAGTCTAAGACCTTAGCTATTAGGCCAGAGTAAGAGTTAAGACCTTAGCTATTAGGCCAGAGTACGAGTCTAAGACCTTAGCTATCAGGCCATAGTACGAGTCTTACACCTTAGCTATTAGGCCAGAGTAAGAGTGAAGACCTTAACCAGTACGCCAGTGTAAGAGTTAAGACCTTAACCTGTAGGCCAGAGTAAAAGTTAAGACCTTAACCTGTAGGCCATAGTAGGAGTCTTAGACCTTAGCTATTAGGCCAGAGTAAGAGTTAAGACCTTAACCATTAGGCCAGAGTACGAGTCTAACACCTTAGCTATTAGGCCAGAGTAAGAGTTAAGACCTTAACCATTAGGCCAGAGTACCAGTCTAAGACCTTAGCTATTAGGCCAGAGTAAGAGTTAAGACCTTAGCTATTAGGCCAGAGTAAGAGTTAAGACCTTAACCATTAGGCCAGAGTACGAGTCTAAGACCTTAGCTATTAGGCCAGAGTAAGAGTTAAGACCTTAGCTATTAGGCCAGAGTAAGAGTTAAGACCTTAACCATTAGGCCAGAGTACGAGTCTAAGACCTTAGCTATTAGGCCAGAGTAAGAGTTAAGACCTTAGCTATTAGGCCAGAGTAAAAGTTAAGACCTTAACCAGTAGGCCAGAGTAAGAGTTAAGACCTTAACCATTAGGCCAGAGTACGAGTCTAAGACCTTAGCTATTAGGCCAGAGTAAGAGTTAAGACCTTAACCAGTAGGCCAGTGTAAGAGTTAAGACCTTAACCATTAGGCCAGAGTACGAGTCTAAGACCTTAGCTATTAGGCCAGAGTAAGAGTTAAGACCTTAACCAGTAGGCCAGTGTAAGAGTTAAGACCTTAACCATTAGGCCAGAGTACGAGTCTAAGACCTTAGCTATTAGGCCATAGTACGAGTCTAAGACCTTAGCTATTAGGCCAGAGTAAGAGTTAAGACCTTAGCTATTAGGCCAGAGTAAGAGTTAAGACCTTAGCTGTTAGGCCAGAGTACGAGTCTAAGACCTTAGCTATTAGGCCAGAGTACGAGTCTAAGACCTTAGCTATTAGGCCAGAGTAAGAGTTAAGACCTTAGCTATTAGGCCAGAGTACGAGTCTAAGACCTTAGCTATTAGGCCAGAGTAAGAGTTAAGACCTTAACCAGTAGGCCAGTGTAAGAGTTAAGACCTTAACCATTAGGCCAGAGTACGAGTCTAAGACCTTAGCTATTAGGCCAGAGTACGAGTCTAAGACCTTAGCTATTAGGCCAGAGTAAGAGTTAAGACCTTAGCTATTAGGCCAGAGTACGAGTGTAAGACCTTAGCTATTAGGCCAGAGTACGAGTCTAAGACCTTAGCTATTAGGCCAGAATAAGAGTTAAGACCTTAGCTATTAGGCCAGAGTAAGAGTTAAGACCTTAGCTATTAGGCCAGAGTACGAGTCTAAGACCTTAGCTATCAGGCCATAGTACGAGTCTTACACCTTAGCTATTAGGCCAGAGTAAGAGTGAAGACCTTAACCAGTACGCCAGTGTAAGAGTTAAGACCTTAACCTGTAGGCCAGAGTAAAAGTTAAGACCTTAACCTGTAGGCCATAGTAGGAGTCTTAGACCTTAGCTATTAGGCCAGAGTAGGAGTTAAGACCTTAACCATTAGGCCAGAGTACGAGTCTAACACCTTAGCTATTAGGCCAGAGTAAGAGTTAAGACCTTAACCATTAGGCCAGAGTATGAGTCTAAGACCTTAGCTATTAGGCCAGAGTAAGAGTTAAGACCTTAACCAGTAGGCCAGAGTAAGAGTTAAGACCTTAACCTGTAGGCCATAGTACGAGTCTAAGACCTTAGCTATTAGGCCAGAGTAAGAGTTAAGACCTTAGCTATTAGGCCTGAGTAAGAGTTAAGACCTTAACCATTAGGCCAGAGTACGAGTCTAAGACCTTAGCTATTAGGCCAGAGTAAGAGTTAAGACCTTAACCATTAGGACAGAGTAAAAGTTAAGACCTTAACCATTAGGCCAGAGTACGAGTCTAAGACCTTAGCTATTAGGCCAGAGTAAGCGTTAAGACCTTAGCTATTAGGCCAGAGTAAGAGTTAAGACCTTAACCAGTTGGCCAGAGTAAGAGTTAAGCCCTTCACCATTAGGCCGGAGTATGAGTCTAAGACCTTAGCTATTAGGCCAGAGTAAGAGTTAAGACCTTAACCAGTAGGCCAGTGTAAGAGTTAAGACTTTAACCATTAGGCCAGAGTACGAGTCTAAGACCTTAGCTATTAGGCCAGAGTAAAAGTTAAGACCTTAACTAGTAGGCCAGAGTAAGAGTTAAGACCTTAACCATTAGGCCAGAGTACCAGTCTAAGACCTTAGCTATTAGGCCAGAGGAAGAGTTAAGACCTTAGCTATTAGGCCAGAGTAAGAGTTAAGACCTTAGCTATTAGGCCAGAGTAAGAGTTAAGACCGTAGCTATTAGGCCAGAGTACGAGTCTAAGACCTTAGCTATTAGGCCAGAGTAAGAGTTAAGACCTTAACCAGTAGGCCAGTGTAAGAGTTAAGACCTTAACCATTAGGCCAGAGTACGAGTCTAAGACCTTAGCTATTAGGCCAGAGTACGAGTCTAAGACCTTAGCTAGTAGGCCAGAGTAAGAGTTAAGACCTTAGCTATTAGGCCAGAGTACGAGTGTAAGACCTTAGCTATTAGGCCAGAGTACGAGTCTAAGACCTTAGCTATTAGGCCAGAATAAGAGTTAAGACCTTAGCTATTAGGCCAGAGTAAGAGTTAAGACCTTAGCTATTAGGCCAGAGTACGAGTCTAAGACCTTAGCTATCAGGCCATAGTACGAGTCTTACACCTTAGCTATTAGGCCAGAGTAAGAGTTAAGACCTTAACCAGTACGCCAGTGTAAGAGTTAAGACCTTAACCTGTAGGCCAGAGTAAGAGTTAAGACCTTAAACTGTAGGCCATAGTAGGAGTCTTAGACCTTAGCTATTAGGCCAGAGTAAGAGTTAAGACCTTGGCTATTAGGCCAGAGTAAGAGTTAAGACCTTAACCAGTTGGCCAGAGTAAGAGTTAAGCCCTTCACCATTAGGCCGGAGTATGAGTCTAAGACCTTAGCTATTAGGCCAGAGTAAGAGTTAAGACCTTAACCAGTAGGCCAGTGTAAGAGTTAAGACCTTAACCATTAGGCCAGAGTACGAGTCTAAGACCTTAGCTATTAGGCCAGAGTAAGAGTTAAGACCTTAACCAGTAGGCCAGAGTAAGAGTTAAGACCTTAACCATTAGGCCAGAGTACCAGTCTAAGACCTTAGCTATTAGGCCAGAGTAAGAGTTAAGACCTTAGCTATTAGGCCAGAGTAAGAGTTAAGACCTTAACCATTAGGCCAGAGTACGAGTCTAAGACCTTAGCTATTAGGCCAGAGTAAGAGTTAAGACCTTAGCTATTAGGCCAGAGTAAGAGTTAAGACCTTAACCATTAGGCCAGAGTACGAGTCTAAGACCTTAGCTATTAGGCCAGAGTAAGAGTTAAGACCTTAGCTATTAGGCCAGAGTAAAAGTTAAGACCTTAACCAGTAGGCCAGAGTAAGAGTTAAGACCTTAACCATTAGGCCAGAGTACGAGTCTAAGACCTTAGCTATTTGGCCAGAGTAAGAGTTAAGACCTTAACCAGTAGGCCAGTGTAAGAGTTAAGACCATAACCATTAGGCCAGAGTACGAGTCTAAGACCTTAGCTATTAGGCCAGAGTAAGAGTTAAGACCTTAACCAGTAGGCCAGTGTAAGAGTTAAGACCTTAACCATTAGGCCAGAGTACGAGTCTAAGACCTTAGCTATTAGGCCAGAGTACGAGTCTAAGACCTTAGCTATTAGGCCAGAGTAAGAGTTAAGACCTTAGCTATTAGGCCAGAGTAAGAGTTAAGACCTTAGCTATTAGGCAAGAGTACGAGTCTAAGACCTTAGCTATTAGGCCAGAGTAAGAGTTAAGACCTTAACCAGTAGGCCAGTGTAAGAGTTAAGACCTTAACCATTAGGCCAGAGTACGAGTCTAAGACCTTAGCTATTAGGCCATAGTACGAGTCTAAGACCTTAGCTATTAGGCCAGAGTAAGAGTTAAGACCTTAGCTATTAGGCCAGAGTAAGAGTTAAAACCTTAGCTATTAGGCCAGAGTACGAGTCTAAGACCTTAGCTATTAGGCCAGAGTAAGAGTTAAGACCTTAACCAGTAGGCCAGTGTAAGAGTTAAGACCTTAACCATTAGGCCAGAGTACGAGTCTAAGACCTTAGCTATTAGGCCAGAGTACGAGTCTAAGACCTTAGCTATTAGGCCAGAGTAAGAGTTAAGACCTTAGCTATTAGGCCAGTGTACGAGTGTAAGACCTTAGCTATTAGGCCAGAGTACGAGTCTAAGACCTTAGCTATTAGGCCAGAATAAGAGTTAAGACCTTAGCTATTAGGCCAGAGTAAGAGTTAAGACCTTAGCTATTAGGCCAGAGTACGAGTCTAAGACCTTAGCTATCAGGCCATAGTACGAGTCTTACACCTTAGCTATTAGGCCAGAGTAAGAGTTAAGACCTTAACCAGTACGCCAGTGTAAGAGTTAAGACCTTAACCTGTAGGCCAGAGTAAGAGTTAAGACCTTAAACTGTAGGCCATAGTAGGAGTCTTAGACCTTAGCTATTAGGCCAGAGTAAGAGTTAAGACCTTAGCTATTAGGCCAGAGTAAGAGTTAAGACCTTAACCAGTTGGCCAGAGTAAGAGTTAAGCCCTTCACCATTAGGCCGGAGTATGAGTCTAAGACCTTAGCTATTAGGCCAGAGTAAGAGTTAAGACCTTAACCAGTAGGCCAGTGTAAGAGTTAAGACCTTAACCATTAGGCCAGAGTACGAGTCTAAGACCTTAGCTATTAGGCCAGAGTAAGAGTTAAGACCTTAACCAGTAGGCCAGAGTAAGAGTTAAGACCTTAACCATTAGGCCAGAGTACCAGTCTAAGACCTTAGCTATTAGGCCAGAGTAAGAGTTAAGACCTTAGCTATTAGGCCAGAGTAAGAGTTAAGACCTTAACCATTAGGCCAGAGTACGAGTCTAAGACCTTAGCTATTAGGCCAGAGTAAGAGTTAAGACCTTAGCTATTAGGCCAGAGTAAGAGTTAAGACCTTAACCATTAGGCCAGAGTACGAGTCTAAGACCTTAGCTATTAGGCCAGAGTAAGAGTTAAGACCTTAGCTATTAGGCCAGAGTAAAAGTTAAGACCTTAACCAGTAGGCCAGAGTAAGAGTTAAGACCTTAACCATTAGGCCAGAGTACGAGTCTAAGACCTTAGCTATTAGGCCAGAGTAAGAGTTAAGACCTTAACCAGTAGGCCAGTGTAAGAGTTAAGACCTTAACCATTAGGCCAGAGTACGAGTCTAAGACCTTAGCTATTAGGCCAGAGTAACAGTTAAGACCTTAACCAGTAGGCCAGTGTAAGAGTTAAGACCTTAACCATTAGGCCAGAGTACGAGTCTAAGACCTTAGCTAATAGGCCATAGTACGAGTCTAAGACCTTAGCTATTAGGCCAGAGTAAGAGTTAAGACCTTAGCTATTAGGCCAGAGTAAGAGTTAAGACCTTAGCTATTAGGCCAGAGTACGAGTCTAAGACCTTAGCTATTAGGCCAGAGTACGAGTCTAAGACCTTAGCTATTAGGCCAGAGTAAGAGTTAAGACCTTAGCTATTAGGCCAGAGTACGAGTCTAAGACCTTAGCTATTAGGCCAGAGTAAGAGTTAAGACCTTAACCAGTAGGCCAGTGTAAGAGTTAAGACCTTAACCTTTAGGCCAGAGTACGAGTCTAAGACCTTAGCTATTAGGCCAGAGTAAGAGTTAAGACCTTAACCAGTAGGCCAGTGTAAGAGTTAAGACTTTAACCATTAGGCCAGAGTACGAGTCTAAGACCTTAGCTATTAGGCCAGAGTAAGAGTTAAGACCTTAACTAGTAGGCCAGAGTAAGAGTTAAGACCTTAACCATTAGGCCAGAGTACCAGTCTAAGACCTTAGCTATTAGGCCAGAGTACGAGTCTAAGACCTTAGCTATTAGGCCAGAGTAAGAGTTAAGACCTTAGCTATTAGGCCAGAGTACGAGTGTAAGACCTTAGCTATTAGGCCAGAGTACGAGTCTAAGACCTTAGCTATTAGGCCAGAGTAAGAGTTAAGACCTTAACTAGTAGGCCAGAGTAAGAGTTAAGACCTTAACCATTAGGCCAGAGTACCAGTCTAAGACCTTAGCTATTAGGCCAGAGGAAGAGTTAAGACCTTAGCTATTAGGCCAGAGTAAGAGTTAAGACCTTAGCTATTAGGCCAGAGTAAGAGTTAAGACCTTAGCTATTAGGCCAGAGTACGAGTCTAAGACCTTAGCTATTAGGCCAGAGTAAGAGTTAAGACCTTAACCCGTAGGCCAGTGTAAGAGTTAAGACCTTAACCATTAGGCCAGAGCACGAGTCTAAGACCTTAGCTATTAGGCCAGAGTACGAGTCTAAGACCTTAGCTATTAGGCCAGAGTAAGAGTTAAGACCTTAGCTATTAGGCCAGAGTACGAGTGTAAGACCTTAGCTATTAGGCCAGAGTACGAGTCTAAGACCTTAGCTATTAGGCCAGAATAAGAGTTAAGACCTTAGCTATTAGGCCAGAGTAAGAGTTAAGACCTTAGCTATTAGGCCAGAGTACGAGTCTAAGACCTTAGCTATCAGGCCATAGTACGAGTCTTACACCTTAGCTATTAGGCCAGAGTAAGAGTTAAGACCTTAACCAGTACGCCAGTGTAAGAGTTAAGACCTTAACCTGTAGGCCAGAGTAAGAGTTAAGACCTTAAACTGTAGGCCATAGTAGGAGTCTTAGACCTTAGCTATTAGGCCAGAGTAAGAGTTAAGACCTTGGCTATTAGGCCAGAGTAAGAGTTAAGACCTTAACCAGTTGGCCAGAGTAAGAGTTAAGCCCTTCACCATTAGGCCGGAGTATGAGTCTAAGACCTTAGCTATTAGGCCAGAGTAAGAGTTAAGACCTTAACCAGTAGGCCAGTGTAAGAGTTAAGACCTTAACCATTAGGCCAGAGTACAAGTCTAAGACCTTAGCTATTAGGCCAGAGTAAGAGTTAAGACCTTAACCAGTAGGCCAGAGTAAGAGTTAAGACCTTAACCATTAGGCCAGAGTACCAGTCTAAGACCTTAGCTATTAGGCCAGAGTAAGAGTTAAGACCTTAGCTATTAGGCCAGAGTAAGAGTTAAGACCTTAACCATTAGGCCAGAGTACGAGTCTAAGACCTTAGCTATTAGGCCAGAGTAAGAGTTAAGACCTTAGCTATTAGGCCAGAGTAAGAGTTAAGACCTTAACCATTAGGCCAGAGTACGAGTCTAAGACCTTAGCTATTAGGCCAGAGTAAGAGTTAAGACCTTAGCTATTAGGCCAGAGTAAAAGTTAAGACCTTAACCAGTAGGCCAGAGTAAGAGTTAAGACCTTAACCATTAGGCCAGAGTACGAGTCTAAGACCTTAGCTATTTGGCCAGAGTAAGAGTTAAGACCTTAACCAGTAGGCCAGTGTAAGAGTTAAGACCTTAACCATTAGGCCAGAGTACGAGTCTAAGACCTTAGCTATTAGGCCAGAGTAAGAGTTAAGACCTTAACCAGTAGGCCAGTGTAAGAGTTAAGACCTTAACCATTAGGCCAGAGTACGAGTCTAAGACCTTAGCTATTAGGCCAGAGTACGAGTCTAAGACCTTAGCTATTAGGCCAGAGTAAGAGTTAAGACCTTAGCTATTAGGCCAGAGTAAGAGTTAAGACCTTAGCTATTAGGCAAGAGTACGAGTCTAAGACCTTAGCTATTAGGCCAGAGTAAGAGTTAAGACCTTAACCAGTAGGCCAGTGTAAGAGTTAAGACCTTAACCATTAGGCCAGAGTACGAGTCTAAGACCTTAGCTATTAGGCCATAGTACGACTCTAAGACCTTAGCTATTAGGCCAGAGTAAGAGTTAAGACCTTAGCTATTAGGCCAGAGTAAGAGTTAAGACCTTAGCTATTAGGCCAGAGTACGAGTCTAAGACCTTAGCTATTAGGCCAGAGTACGAGTCTAAGACCTTAGCTATTAGGCCAGAGTAAGAGTTAAGACCTTAGCTATTAGGCCAGAGTAAGAGTTAAGACCTTAGCTATTAGGCCAGAGTACGAGTCTAAGACCTTAGCTATTAGGCCAGAGTAAGAGTTAAGACCTTAACCAGTAGGCCAGTGTAAGAGTTAAGACCTTAACCATTAGGCCAGAGTACGAGTCTAAGACCTTAGCTATTAGGCCAGAGTACGAGTCTAAGACCTTAGCTATTAGGCCAGAGTAAGAGTTAAGACCTTAGCTATTAGGCCAGAGTACGAGTGTGAGACCTTAGCTATTAGGCCAGAGTACGAGTCTAAGACCTTAGCTATTAGGCCAGAGTACGAGTCTAAGACCTTAGCTATTAGGCCAGAGTAAGAGTTAAGACCTTAGCTATTAGGCCAGAGTACGAGTGTAAGACCTTAGCTATTAGGCCAGAGTACGAGTCTAAGACCTTAGCTATTAGGCCAGAATAAGAGTTAAGACCTTAGCTATTAGGCCAGAGTAAGAGTTAAGACCTTAGCTATTAGGCCAGAGTACGAGTCTAAGACCTTAGCTATCAGGCCATAGTACGAGTCTTACACCTTAGCTATTAGGCCAGAGTAAGAGTTAAGACCTTAACCAGTACGCCAGTGTAAGAGTTAAGACCTTAACCTGTAGGCCAGAGTAAGAGTTAAGACCTTAAACTGTAGGCCATAGTAGGAGTCTTAGACCTTAGCTATTAGGCCAGAGTAAGAGTTAAGACCTTGGCTATTAGGCCAGAGTAAGAGTTAAGACCTTAACCAGTTGGCCAGAGTAAGAGTTAAGCCCTTCACCATTAGGCCGGAGTATGAGTCTAAGACCTTAGCTATTAGGCCAGAGTAAGAGTTAAGACCTTAACCAGTAGGCCAGTGTAAGAGTTAAGACCTTAACCATTAGGCCAGAGTACAAGTCTAAGACCTTAGCTATTAGGCCAGAGTAAGAGTTAAGACCTTAACCAGTAGGCCAGAGTAAGAGTTAAGACCTTAACCATTAGGCCAGAGTACCAGTCTAAGACCTTAGCTATTAGGCCAGAGTAAGAGTTAAGACCTTAGCTATTAGGCCAGAGTAAGAGTTAAGACCTTAACCATTAGGCCAGAGTACGAGTCTAAGACCTTAGCTATTAGGCCAGAGTAAGAGTTAAGACCTTAGCTATTAGGACAGAGTAAAAGTTAAGACCTTAACCAGTAGGCCAGAGTAAGAGTTAAGACCTTAACCATTAGGCCAGAGTACGAGTCTAAGACCTTAGCTATTTGGCCAGAGTAAGAGTTAAGACCTTAACCAGTAGGCCAGTGTAAGAGTTAAGACCTTAACCATTAGGCCAGAGTACGAGTCTAAGACCTTAGCTATTAGGCCAGAGTAAGAGTTAAGACCTTAACCAGTAGGCCAGTGTAAGAGTTAAGACCTTAACCATTAGGCCAGAGTACGAGTCTAAGACCTTAGCTATTAGGCCAGAGTACGAGTCTAAGACCTTAGCTATTAGGCCAGAGTAAGAGTTAAGACCTTAGCTATTAGGCCAGAGTAAGAGTTAAGACCTTAGCTATTAGGCAAGAGTACGAGTCTAAGACCTTAGCTATTAGGCCAGAGTAAGAGTTAAGACCTTAACCAGTAGGCCAGTGTAAGAGTTAAGACCTTAACCATTAGGCCAGAGTACGAGTCTAAGACCTTAGCTATTAGGCCATAGTACGAGTCTAAGACCTTAGCTATTAGGCCAGAGTAAGAGTTAAGACCTTAGCTATTAGGCCAGAGTAAGAGTTAAGACCTTAGCTATTAGGCCAGAGTACGAGTCTAAGACCTTAGCTATTAGGCCAGAGTACGAGTCTAAGACCTTAGCTATTAGGCCAGAGTAAGAGTTAAGACCTTAGCTATTAGGCCAGAGTAAGAGTTAAGACCTTAGCTATTAGGCCAGAGTACGAGTCTAAGACCTTAGCTATTAGGCCAGAGTAAGAGTTAAGACCTTAACCAGTAGGCCAGTGTAAGAGTTAAGACCTTAACCATTAGGCCAGAGTACGAGTCTAAGACCTTAGCTATTAGGCCAGAGTACGAGTCTAAGACCTTAGCTATTAGGCCAGAGTAAGAGTTAAGACCTTAGCTATTAGGCCAGAGTACGAGTGTAAGACCTTAGCTATTAGGCCAGAGTACGAGTCTAAGACCTTAGCTATTAGGCCAGAATAAGAGTTAAGACCTTAGCTATTAGGCCAGAGTAAGAGTTAAGACCTTAGCTATTAGGCCAGAGTACGAGTCTAAGACCTTAGCTATCAGGCCATAGTACGAGTCTTACACCTTAGCTATTAGGCCAGAGTAAGAGTTAAGACCTTAACCAGTATGCCAGTGTAAGAGTTAAGACCTTAACCTGTAGGCCAGAGTAAGAGTTAAGACCTTAAACTGTAGGCCATAGTAGGAGTCTTAGACCTTAGCTATTAGGCCAGAGTAAGAGTTAAGACCTTAGCTATTAGGCCAGAGTAAGAGTTAAGACCTTAACCAGTTGGCCAGAGTAAGAGTTAAGCCCTTCACCATTAGGCCGGAGTATGAGTCTAAGACCTTAGCTATTAGGCCAGAGTAAGAGTTAAGACCTTAACCAGTAGGCCAGTGTAAGAGTTAAGACCTTAACCATTAGGCCAGAGTACGAGTCTAAGACCTTAGCTATTAGGCCAGAGTAAGAGTTAAGACCTTAACCAGTAGGCCAGAGTAAGAGTTAAGACTTTAACCATTAGGCCAGAGTACCAGTCTAAGACCTTAGCTATTAGGCCAGAGTAAGAGTTAAGACCTTAGCTATTAGGCCAGAGTAAGAGTTAAGACCTTAACCATTAGGCCAGAGTACGAGTCTAAGACCTTAGCTATTAGGCCAGAGTAAGAGTTAAGACCTTAGCTATTAGGCCAGAGTAAGAGTTAAGACCTTAACCATTAGGCCAGAGTACGAGTCTAAGACCTTAGCTATTAGGCCAGAGTAAGAGTTAAGACCTTAGCTATTAGGCCAGAGTAAAAGTTAAGACCTTAACCAGTAGGCCAGAGTAAGAGTTAAGACCTTAACCATTAGGCCAGAGTACGAGTCTAAGACCTTAGCTATTTGGCCAGAGTAAGAGTTAAGACCTTAACCAGTAGGCCAGTGTAAGAGTTAAGACCATAACCATTAGGCCAGAGTACGAGTCTAAGACCTTAGCTATTAGGCCAGAGTAAGAGTTAAGACCTTAACCAGTAGGCCAGTGTAAGAGTTAAGACCTTAACCATTAGGCCAGAGTACGAGTCTAAGACCTTAGCTATTAGGCCAGAGTACGAGTCTAAGACCTTAGCTATTAGGCCAGAGTAAGAGTTAAGACCTTAGCTATTAGGCCAGAGTAAGAGTTAAGACCTTAGCTATTAGGCAAGAGTACGAGTCTAAGACCTTAGCTATTAGGCCAGAGTAAGAGTTAAGACCTTAACCAGTAGGCCAGTGTAAGAGTTAAGACCTTAACCATTAGGCCAGAGTACGAGTCTAAGACCTTAGCTATTAGGCCATAGTACGAGTCTAAGACCTTAGCTATTAGGCCAGAGTAAGAGTTAAGACCTTAGCTATTAGGCCAGAGTAAGAGTTAAGACCTTAGCTATTAGGCCAGAGTACGAGTCTAAGACCTTAGCTATTAGGCCAGAGTAAGAGTTAAGACCTTAACCAGTAGGCCAGTGTAAGAGTTAAGACCTTAACCATTAGGCCAGAGTACGAGTCTAAGACCTTAGCTATTAGGCCAGAGTACGAGTCTAAGACCTTAGCTATTAGGCCAGAGTAAGAGTTAAGACCTTAGCTATTAGGCCAGAGTACGAGTGTAAGACCTTAGCTATTAGGCCAGAGTACGAGTCTAAGACCTTAGCTATTAGGCCAGAATAAGAGTTAAGACCTTAGCTATTAGGCCAGAGTAAGAGTTAAGACCTTAGCTATTAGGCCAGAGTACGAGTCTAAGACCTTAGCTATCAGGCCATAGTACGAGTCTTACACCTTAGCTATTAGGCCAGAGTAAGAGTTAAGACCTTAACCAGTACGCCAGTGTAAGAGTTAAGACCTTAACCTGTAGGCCAGAGTAAGAGTTAAGACCTTAAACTGTAGGCCATAGTAGGAGTCTTAGACCTTAGCTATTAGGCCAGAGTAAGAGTTAAGACCTTAGCTATTAGGCCAGAGTAAGAGTTAAGACCTTAACCAGTTGGCCAGAGTAAGAGTTAAGCCCTTCACCATTAGGCCGGAGTATGAGTCTAAGACCTTAGCTATTAGGCCAGAGTAAGAGTTAAGACCTTAACCAGTAGGCCAGTGTAAGAGTTAAGACCTTAACCATTAGGCCAGAGTACGAGTCTAAGACCTTAGCTATTAGGCCAGAGTAAGAGTTAAGACCTTAACCAGTAGGCCAGAGTAAGAGTTAAGACCTTAACCATTAGGCCAGAGTACCAGTCTAAGACCTTAGCTATTAGGCCAGAGTAAGAGTTAAGACCTTAGCTATTAGGCCAGAGTAAGAGTTAAGACCTTAACCATTAGGCCAGAGTACGAGTCTAAGACCTTAGCTATTAGGCCAGAGTAAGAGTTAAGACCTTAGCTATTAGGCCAGAGTAAGAGTTAAGACCTTAACCATTAGGCCAGAGTATGAGTCTAAGACCTTAGCTATTAGGCCAGAGTAAGAGTTAAGACCTTAGCTATTAGGCCAGAGTAAAAGTTAAGACCTTAACCAGTAGGCCAGAGTAAGAGTTAAGACCTTAACCATTAGGCCAGAGTACGAGTCTAAGACCTTAGCTATTAGGCCAGAGTAAGAGTTAAGACCTTAACCAGTAGGCCAGTGTAAGAGTTAAGACCTTAACCATTAGGCCAGAGTACGAGTCTAAGACCTTAGCTATTAGGCCAGAGTAACAGTTAAGACCTTAACCAGTAGGCCAGTGTAAGAGTTAAGACCTTAACCATTAGGCCAGAGTACGAGTCTAAGACCTTAGCTAATAGGCCATAGTACGAGTCTAAGACCTTAGCTATTAGGCCAGAGTAAGAGTTAAGACCTTAGCTATTAGGCCAGAGTAAGAGTTAAGACCTTAGCTATTAGGCCAGAGTACGAGTCTAAGACCTTAGCTATTAGGCCAGAGTACGAGTCTAAGACCTTAGCTATTAGGCCAGAGTACGAGTTAAGACCTTAGCTATTAGGCCAGAGTACGAGTCTAAGACCTTAGCTATTAGGCCAGAGTAAGAGTTAAGACCTTAACCAGTAGGCCAGTGTAAGAGTTAAGACCTTAACCATTAGGCCAGAGTACGAGTCTAAGACCTTAGCTATTAGGCCAGAGTAAGAGTTAAGACCTTAACCAGTAGGCCAGTGTAAGAGTTAAGACTTTAACCATTAGGCCAGAGTACGAGTCTAAGACCTTAGCTATTAGGCCAGAGTAAGAGTTAAGACCTTAACTAGTAGGCCAGAGTAAGAGTTAAGACCTTAACCATTAGGCCAGAGTACCAGTCTAAGACCTTAGCTATTAGGCCAGAGTACGAGTCTAAGACCTTAGCTATTAGGCCAGAGTAAGAGTTAAGACCTTAGCTATTAGGCCAGAGTACGAGTGTAAGACCTTAGCTATTAGGCCAGAGTAAGCGTTAAGACCTTAGCTATTAGGCCAGAGTAAGAGTTAAGACCTTAGCTATTAGGCCAGAGTACGAGTCTAAGACCTTAGCTATTAGGCCAGAGTAAGAGTTAAGACCTTAACCAGTAGGCCAGTGTAAGAGTTAAGACCTTAACCATTAGGCCAGAGTACGAGTCTAAGACCTTAGCTATTAGGCCAGAGTACGAGTCTAAGACCTTAGCTATTAGGCCAGAGTAAGAGTTAAGACCTTAGCTATTAGGCCAGAGTACGAGTGTAAGACCTTAGCTATTAGGCCAGAGTACGAGTCTAAGACCTTAGCTATTAGGCCAGAGTAAGAGTTAAGACCTTAACTAGTAGGCCAGAGTAAGAGTTAAGACCTTAACCATTAGGCCAGAGTACCAGTCTAAGACCTTAGCTATTAGGCCAGAGGAAGAGTTAAGACCTTAGCTATTAGGCCAGAGTAAGAGTTAAGACCTTAGCTATTAGGCCAGAGTAAGAGTTAAGACCTTAGCTATTAGGCCAGAGTACGAGTCTAAGACCTTAGCTATTAGGCCAGAGTAAGAGTTAAGACCTTAACCAGTAGGCCAGTGTAAGAGTTAAGACCTTAACCATTAGGCCAGAGCACGAGTCTAAGACCTTAGCTATTAGGCCAGAGTACGAGTCTAAGACCTTAGCTATTAGGCCAGAGTAAGAGTTAAGACCTTAGCTATTAGGCCAGAGTACGAGTGTAAGACCTTAGCTATTAGGCCAGAGTACGAGTCTAAGACCTTAGCTATTAGGCCAGAATAAGAGTTAAGACCTTAGCTATTAGGCCAGAGTAAGAGTTAAGACCTTAGCTATTAGGCCAGAGTACGAGTCTAAGACCTTAGCTATCAGGCCATAGTACGAGTCTTACACCTTAGCTATTAGGCCAGAGTAAGAGTTAAGACCTTAACCAGTACGCCAGTGTAAGAGTTAAGACCTTAACCTGTAGGCCAGAGTAAGAGTTAAGACCTTAAACTGTAGGCCATAGTAGGAGTCTTAGACCTTAGCTATTAGGCCAGAGTAAGAGTTAAGACCTTGGCTATTAGGCCAGAGTAAGAGTTAAGACCTTAACCAGTTGGCCAGAGTAAGAGTTAAGCCCTTCACCATTAGGCCGGAGTATGAGTCTAAGACCTTAGCTATTAGGCCAGAGTAAGAGTTAAGACCTTAACCAGTAGGCCAGTGTAAGAGTTAAGACCTTAACCATTAGGCCAGAGTACAAGTCTAAGACCTTAGCTATTAGGCCAGAGTAAGAGTTAAGACCTTAACCAGTAGGCCAGAGTAAGAGTTAAGACCTTAACCATTAGGCCAGAGTACCAGTCTAAGACCTTAGCTATTAGGCCAGAGTAAGAGTTAAGACCTTAGCTATTAGGCCAGAGTAAGAGTTAAGACCTTAACCATTAGGCCAGAGTACGAGTCTAAGACCTTAGCTATTAGGCCAGAGTAAGAGTTAAGACCTTAGCTATTAGGCCAGAGTAAGAGTTAAGACCTTAACCATTAGGCCAGAGTACGAGTCTAAGACCTTAGCTATTAGGCCAGAGTAAGAGTTAAGACCTTAGCTATTAGGCCAGAGTAAAAGTTAAGACCTTAACCAGTAGGCCAGAGTAAGAGTTAAGACCTTAACCATTAGGCCAGAGTACGAGTCTAAGACCTTAGCTATTTGGCCAGAGTAAGAGTTAAGACCTTAACCAGTAGGCCAGTGTAAGAGTTAAGACCTTAACCATTAGGCCAGAGTACGAGTCTAAGACCTTAGCTATTAGGCCAGAGTAAGAGTTAAGACCTTAACCAGTAGGCCAGTGTAAGAGTTAAGACCTTAACCATTAGGCCAGAGTACGAGTCTAAGACCTTAGCTATTAGGCCAGAGTACGAGTCTAAGACCTTAGCTATTAGGCCAGAGTAAGAGTTAAGACCTTAGCTATTAGGCCAGAGTAAGAGTTAAGACCTTAGCTATTAGGCAAGAGTACGAGTCTAAGACCTTAGCTATTAGGCCAGAGTAAGAGTTAAGACCTTAACCAGTAGGCCAGTGTAAGAGTTAAGACCTTAACCATTAGGCCAGAGTACGAGTCTAAGACCTTAGCTATTAGGCCAGAGTAACAGTTAAGACCTTAACCAGTAGGCCAGTGTAAGAGTTAAGACCTTAACCATTAGGCCAGAGTACGAGTCTAAGACCTTAGCTAATAGGCCATAGTACGAGTCTAAGACCTTAGCTATTAGGCCAGAGTAAGAGTTAAGACCTTAGCTATTAGGCCAGAGTAAGAGTTAAGACCTTACCTATTAGGCCAGAGTACGAGTCTAAGACCTTAGCTATTAGGCCAGAGTACGAGTCTAAGACCTTAGCTATTAGGCCAGAGTAAGAGTTAAGACCTTAGCTATTAGGCCAGAGTACGAGTCTAAGACCTTAGCTATTAGGCCAGAGTAAGAGTTAAGACCTTAACCAGTAGGCCAGTGTAAGAGTTAAGACCTTAACCATTAGGCCAGAGTACGAGTCTAAGACCTTAGCTATTAGGCCAGAGTAAGAGTTAAGACCTTAACCAGTAGGCCAGTGTAAGAGTTAAGACTTTAACCATTAGGCCAGAGTACGAGTCTAAGACCTTAGCTATTAGGCCAGAGTAAGAGTTAAGACCTTAACTAGTAGGCCAGAGTAAGAGTTAAGACCTTAACCATTAGGCCAGAGTACCAGTCTAAGACCTTAGCTATTAGGCCAGAGGAAGAGTTAAGACCTTAGCTATTAGGCCAGAGTAAGCGTTAAGACCTTAGCTATTAGGCCAGAGTAAGAGTTAAGACCTTAGCTATTAGGCCAGAGTACGAGTCTAAGACCTTAGCTATTAGGCCAGAGTAAGAGTTAAGACCTTAACCAGTAGGCCAGTGTAAGAGTTAAGACCTTAACCATTAGGCCAGAGTACGAGTCTAAGACCTTAGCTATTAGGCCAGAGTACGAGTCTAAGACCTTAGCTATTAGGCCAGAGTAAGAGTTAAGACCTTAGCTATTAGGCCAGAGTACGAGTGTAAGACCTTAGCTATTAGGCCAGAGTACGAGTCTAAGACCTTAGCTATTAGGCCAGAGTAAGAGTTAAGACCTTAACTAGTAGGCCAGAGTAAGAGTTAAGACCTTAACCATTAGGCCAGAGTACCAGTCTAAGACCTTAGCTATTAGGCCAGAGGAAGAGTTAAGACCTTAGCTATTAGGCCAGAGTAAGAGTTAAGACCTTAGCTATTAGGCCAGAGTAAGAGTTAAGACCTTAGCTATTAGGCCAGAGTACGAGTCTAAGACCTTAGCTATTAGGCCAGAGTAAGAGTTAAGACCTTAACCAGTAGGCCAGTGTAAGAGTTAAGACCTTAACCATTAGGCCAGAGCACGAGTCTAAGACCTTAGCTATTAGGCCAGAGTACGAGTCTAAGACCTTAGCTATTAGGCCAGAGTAAGAGTTAAGACCTTAGCTATTAGGCCAGAGTACGAGTGTAAGACCTTAGCTATTAGGCCAGAGTACGAGTCTAAGACCTTAGCTATTAGGCCAGAATAAGAGTTAAGACCTTAGCTATTAGGCCAGAGTAAGAGTTAAGACCTTAGCTATTAGGCCAGAGTACGAGTCTAAGACCTTAGCTATCAGGCCATAGTACGAGTCTTACACCTTAGCTATTAGGCCAGAGTAAGAGTTAAGACCTTAACCAGTACGCCAGTGTAAGAGTTAAGACCTTAACCTGTAGGCCAGAGTAAGAGTTAAGACCTTAAACTGTAGGCCATAGTAGGAGTCTTAGACCTTAGCTATTAGGCCAGAGTAAGAGTTAAGACCTTGGCTATTAGGCCAGAGTAAGAGTTAAGACCTTAACCAGTTGGCCAGAGTAAGAGTTAAGCCCTTCACCATTAGGCCGGAGTATGAGTCTAAGACCTTAGCTATTAGGCCAGAGTAAGAGTTAAGACCTTAACCAGTAGGCCAGTGTAAGAGTTAAGACCTTAACCATTAGGCCAGAGTACAAGTCTAAGACCTTAGCTATTAGGCCAGAGTAAGAGTTAAGACCTTAACCAGTAGGCCAGAGTAAGAGTTAAGACCTTAACCATTAGGCCAGAGTACCAGTCTAAGACCTTAGCTATTAGGCCAGAGTAAGAGTTAAGACCTTAGCTATTAGGCCAGAGTAAGAGTTAAGACCTTAACCATTAGGCCAGAGTACGAGTCTAAGACCTTAGCTATTAGGCCAGAGTAAGAGTTAAGACCTTAGCTATTAGGCCAGAGTAAGAGTTAAGACCTTAACCATTAGGCCAGAGTACGAGTCTAAGACCTTAGCTATTAGGCCAGAGTAAGAGTTAAGACCTTAGCTATTAGGCCAGAGTAAAAGTTAAGACCTTAACCAGTAGGCCAGAGTAAGAGTTAAGACCTTAACCATTAGGCCAGAGTACGAGTCTAAGACCTTAGCTATTTGGCCAGAGTAAGAGTTAAGACCTTAACCAGTAGGCCAGTGTAAGAGTTAAGACCTTAACCATTAGGCCAGAGTACGAGTCTAAGACCTTAGCTATTAGGCCAGAGTAAGAGTTAAGACCTTAACCAGTAGACCAGTGTAAGAGTTAAGACCTTAACCATTAGGCCAGAGTACGAGTCTAAGACCTTAGCTATTAGGCCAGAGTACGAGTCTAAGACCTTAGCTATTAGGCCAGAGTAAGAGTTAAGACCTTAGCTATTAGGCCAGAGTAAGAGTTAAGACCTTAGCTATTAGGCAAGAGTACGAGTCTAAGACCTTAGCTATTAGGCCAGAGTAAGAGTTAAGACCTTAACCAGTAGGCCAGTGTAAGAGTTAAGACCTTAACCATTAGGCCAGAGTACGAGTCTAAGACCTTAGCTATTAGGCCATAGTACGACTCTAAGACCTTAGCTATTAGGCCAGAGTAAGAGTTAAGACCTTAGCTATTAGGCCAGAGTAAGAGTTAAGACCTTAGCTATTAGGCCAGAGTACGAGTCTAAGACCTTAGCTATTAGGCCAGAGTACGAGTCTAAGACCTTAGCTATTAGGCCAGAGTAAGAGTTAAGACCTTAGCTATTAGGCCAGAGTAAGAGTTAAGACCTTAGCTATTAGGCCAGAGTACGAGTCTAAGACCTTAGCTATTAGGCCAGAGTAAGAGTTAAGACCTTAACCAGTAGGCCAGTGTAAGAGTTAAGACCTTAACCATTAGGCCAGAGTACGAGTCTAAGACCTTAGCTATTAGGCCAGAGTACGAGTCTAAGACCTTAGCTATTAGGCCAGAGTAAGAGTTAAGACCTTAGCTATTAGGCCAGAGTACGAGTGTAAGACCTTAGCTATTAGGCCAGAGTACGAGTCTAAGACCTTAGCTATTAGGCCAGAGTACGAGTCTAAGACCTTAGCTATTAGGCCAGAGTAAGAGTTAAGACCTTAGCTATTAGGCCAGAGTACGAGTGTAAGACCTTAGCTATTAGGCCAGAGTACGAGTCTAAGACCTTAGCTATTAGGCCAGAATAAGAGTTAAGACCTTAGCTATTAGGCCAGAGTAAGAGTTAAGACCTTAGCTATTAGGCCAGAGTACGAGTCTAAGACCTTAGCTATCAGGCCATAGTACGAGTCTTACACCTTAGCTATTAGGCCAGAGTAAGAGTTAAGACCTTAACCAGTACGCCAGTGTAAGAGTTAAGACCTTAACCTGTAGGCCAGAGTAAGAGTTAAGACCTTAAACTGTAGGCCATAGTAGGAGTCTTAGACCTTAGCTATTAGGCCAGAGTAAGAGTTAAGACCTTGGCTATTAGGCCAGAGTAAGAGTTAAGACCTTAACCAGTTGGCCAGAGTAAGAGTTAAGCCCTTCACCATTAGGCCGGAGTATGAGTCTAAGACCTTAGCTATTAGGCCAGAGTAAGAGTTAAGACCTTAACCAGTAGGCCAGTGTAAGAGTTAAGACCTTAACCATTAGGCCAGAGTACAAGTCTAAGACCTTAGCTATTAGGCCAGAGTAAGAGTTAAGACCTTAACCAGTAGGCCAGAGTAAGAGTTAAGACCTTAACCATTAGGCCAGAGTACCAGTCTAAGACCTTAGCTATTAGGCCAGAGTAAGAGTTAAGACCTTAGCTATTAGGCCAGAGTAAGAGTTAAGACCTTAACCATTAGGCCAGAGTACGAGTCTAAGACCTTAGCTATTAGGCCAGAGTAAGAGTTAAGACCTTAGCTATTAGGCCAGAGTAAGAGTTAAGACCTTAACCATTAGGCCAGAGTACGAGTCTAAGACCTTAGCTATTAGGCCAGAGTAAGAGTTAAGACCTTAGCTATTAGGCCAGAGTAAAAGTTAAGACCTTAACCAGTAGGCCAGAGTAAGAGTTAAGACCTTAACCATTAGGCCAGAGTACGAGTCTAAGACCTTAGCTATTTGGCCAGAGTAAGAGTTAAGACCTTAACCAGTAGGCCAGTGTAAGAGTTAAGACCTTAACCATTAGGCCAGAGTACGAGTCTAAGACCTTAGCTATAAGGCCAGAGTAAGAGTTAAGACCTTAACCAGTAGGCCAGTGTAAGAGTTAAGACCCTAACCATTAGGCCAGAGTACGAGTCTAAGACCTTAGCTATTAGGCCAGAGTACGAGTCTAAGACCTTAGCTATTAGGCCAGAGTAAGAGTTAAGACCTTAGCTATTAGGCCAGAGTAAGAGTTAAGACCTTAGCTATTAGGCAAGAGTACGAGTCTAAGACCTTAGCTATTAGGCCAGAGTAAGAGTTAAGACCTTAACCAGTAGGCCAGTGTAAGAGTTAAGACCTTAACCATTAGGCCAGAGTACGAGTCTAAGACCTTAGCTATTAGGCCATAGTACGAGTCTAAGACCTTAGCTATTAGGCCAGAGTAAGAGTTAAGACCTTAGCTATTAGGCCAGAGTAAGAGTTAAGACCTTAGCTATTAGGCCAGAGTACGAGTCTAAGACCTTAGCTATTAGGCCAGAGTACGAGTCTAAGACCTTAGCTATTAGGCCAGAGTAAGAGTTAAGACCTTAGCTATTAGGCCAGAGTAAGAGTTAAGACCTTAGCTATTAGGCCAGAGTACGAGTCTAAGACCTTAGCTATTAGGCCAGAGTAAGAGTTAAGACCTTAACCAGTAGGCCAGTGTAAGAGTTAAGACCTTAACCATTAGGCCAGAGTACGAGTCTAAGACCTTAGCTATTAGGCCAGAGTACGAGTCTAAGACCTTAGCTATTAGGCCAGAGTAAGAGTTAAGACCTTAGCTATTAGGCCAGAGTACGAGTGTAAGACCTTAGCTATTAGGCCAGAGTACGAGTCTAAGACCTTAGCTATTAGGCCAGAATAAGAGTTAAGACCTTAGCTATTAGGCCAGAGTAAGAGTTAAGACCTTAGCTATTAGGCCAGAGTACGAGTCTAAGACCTTAGCTATCAGGCCATAGTACGAGTCTTACACCTTAGCTATTAGGCCAGAGTAAGAGTTAAGACCTTAACCAGTATGCCAGTGTAAGAGTTAAGACCTTAACCTGTAGGCCAGAGTAAGAGTTAAGACCTTAAACTGTAGGCCATAGTAGGAGTCTTAGACCTTAGCTATTAGGCCAGAGTAAGAGTTAAGACCTTAGCTATTAGGCCAGAGTAAGAGTTAAGACCTTAACCAGTTGGCCAGAGTAAGAGTTAAGCCCTTCACCATTAGGCCGGAGTATGAGTCTAAGACCTTAGCTATTAGGCCAGAGTAAGAGTTAAGACCTTAACCAGTAGGCCAGTGTAAGAGTTAAGACCTTAACCATTAGGCCAGAGTACGAGTCTAAGACCTTAGCTATTAGGCCAGAGTAAGAGTTAAGACCTTAACCAGTAGGCCAGAGTAAGAGTTAAGACCTTAACCATTAGGCCAGAGTACCAGTCTAAGACCTTAGCTATTAGGCCAGAGTAAGAGTTAAGACCTTAGCTATTAGGCCAGAGTAAGAGTTAAGACCTTAACCATTAGGCCAGAGTACGAGTCTAAGACCTTAGCTATTAGGCCAGAGTAAGAGTTAAGACCTTAGCTATTAGGCCAGAGTAAGAGTTAAGACCTTAACCATTAGGCCAGAGTACGAGTCTAAGACCTTAGCTATTAGGCCAGAGTAAGAGTTAAGACCTTAACTATTAGGCCAGAGTAAAAGTTAAGACCTTAACCAGTAGGCCAGAGTAAGAGTTAAGACCTTAACCATTAGGCCAGAGTACGAGTCTAAGACCTTAGCTATTAGGCCAGAGTAAGAGTTAAGACCTTAACCAGTAGGCCAGTGTAAGAGTTAAGACCTTAACCATTAGGCCAGAGTACGAGTCTAAGACCTTAGCTATTAGGCCAGAGTAACAGTTAAGACCTTAACCAGTAGGCCAGTGTAAGAGTTAAGACCTTAACCATTAGGCCAGAGTACGAGTCTAAGACCTTAGCTATTAGGCCATAGTACGAGTCTAAGACCTTAGCTATTAGGCCAGAGTAAGAGTTAAGACCTTAGCTATTAGGCCAGAGTAAGAGTTAAGACCTTAGCTATTAGGCCAGAGTACGAGTCTAAGACCTTAGCTATTAGGCCAGAGTACGAGTCTAAGACCTTAGCTATTAGGCCAGAGTAAGAGTTAAGACCTTAGCTATTAGGCCAGAGTAAGAGTTAAGACCTTAGCTATTAGGCCAGAGTACGAGTCTAAGACCTTAGCTATTAGGCCAGAGTAAGAGTTAAGACCTTAACCAGTAGGCCAGTGTAAGAGTTAAGACCTTAACCATTAGGCCAGAGTACGAGTCTAAGACCTTAGCTATTAGGCCAGAGTACGAGTCTAAGACCTTAGCTATTAGGCCAGAGTAAGAGTTAAGACCTTAGCTATTAGGCCAGAGTACGAGTGTAAGACCTTAGCTATTAGGCCAGAGTACGAGTCTAAGACCTTAGCTATTAGGCCAGAATAAGAGTTAAGACCTTAGCTATTAGGCCAGAGTAAGAGTTAAGACCTTAGCTATTAGGCCAGAGTACGAGTCTAAGACCTTAGCTATCAGGCCATAGTACGAGTCTTACACCTTAGCTATTAGGCCAGAGTAAGAGTTAAGACCTTAACCAGTATGCCAGTGTAAGAGTTAAGACCTTAACCTGTAGGCCAGAGTAAGAGTTAAGACCTTAAACTGTAGGCCATAGTAGGAGTCTTAGACCTTAGCTATTAGGCCAGAGTAAGAGTTAAGACCTTAGCTATTAGGCCAGAGTAAGAGTTAAGACCTTAACCAGTTGGCCAGAGTAAGAGTTAAGCCCTTCACCATTAGGCCGGAGTATGAGTCTAAGACCTTAGCTATTAGGCCAGAGTAAGAGTTAAGACCTTAACCAGTAGGCCAGTGTAAGAGTTAAGACCTTAACCATTAGGCCAGAGTACGAGTCTAAGACCTTAGCTATTAGGCCAGAGTAAGAGTTAAGACCTTAACCAGTAGGCCAGAGTAAGAGTTAAGACCTTAACCATTAGGCCAGAGTACCAGTCTAAGACCTTAGCTATTAGGCCAGAGTAAGAGTTAAGACCTTAGCTATTAGGCCAGAGTAAGAGTTAAGACCTTAACCATTAGGCCAGAGTACGAGTCTAAGACCTTAGCTATTAGGCCAGAGTAAGAGTTAAGACCTTAGCTATTAGGCCAGAGTAAGAGTTAAGACCTTAACCATTAGGCCAGAGTACGAGTCTAAGACCTTAGCTATTAGGCCAGAGTAAGAGTTAAGACCTTAGCTATTAGGCCAGAGTAAAAGTTAAGACCTTAACCAGTAGGCCAGAGTAAGAGTTAAGACCTTAACCATTAGGCCAGAGTACGAGTCTAAGACCTTAGCTATTTGGCCAGAGTAAGAGTTAAGACCTTAACCAGTAGGCCAGTGTAAGAGTTAAGACCATAACCATTAGGCCAGAGTACGAGTCTAAGACCTTAGCTATTAGGCCAGAGTAAGAGTTAAGACCTTAACCAGTAGGCCAGTGTAAGAGTTAAGACCTTAACCATTAGGCCAGAGTACGAGTCTAAGACCTTAGCTATTAGGCCAGAGTACGAGTCTAAGACCTTAGCTATTAGGCCAGAGTAAGAGTTAAGACCTTAGCTATTAGGCCAGAGTAAGAGTTAAGACCTTAGCTATTAGGCAAGAGTACGAGTCTAAGACCTTAGCTATTAGGCCAGAGTAAGAGTTAAGACCTTAACCAGTAGGCCAGTGTAAGAGTTAAGACCTTAACCATTAGGCCAGAGTACGAGTCTAAGACCTTAGCTATTAGGCCATAGTACGAGTCTAAGACCTTAGCTATTAGGCCAGAGTAAGAGTTAAGACCTTAGCTATTAGGCCAGAGTAAGAGTTAAGACCTTAGCTATTAGGCCAGAGTACGAGTCTAAGACCTTAGCTATTAGGCCAGAGTAAGAGTTAAGACCTTAACCAGTAGGCCAGTGTAAGAGTTAAGACCTTAACCATTAGGCCAGAGTACGAGTCTAAGACCTTAGCTATTAGGCCAGAGTACGAGTCTAAGACCTTAGCTATTAGGCCAGAGTAAGAGTTAAGACCTTAGCTATTAGGCCAGAGTACGAGTGTAAGACCTTAGCTATTAGGCCAGAGTACGAGTCTAAGACCTTAGCTATTAGGCCAGAATAAGAGTTAAGACCTTAGCTATTAGGCCAGAGTAAGAGTTAAGACCTTAGCTATTAGGCCAGAGTACGAGTCTAAGACCTTAGCTATCAGGCCATAGTACGAGTCTTACACCTTAGCTATTAGGCCAGAGTAAGAGTTAAGACCTTAACCAGTACGCCAGTGTAAGAGTTAAGACCTTAACCTGTAGGCCAGAGTAAGAGTTAAGACCTTAAACTGTAGGCCATAGTAGGAGTCTTAGACCTTAGCTATTAGGCCAGAGTAAGAGTTAAGACCTTAGCTATTAGGCCAGAGTAAGAGTTAAGACCTTAACCAGTTGGCCAGAGTAAGAGTTAAGCCCTTCACCATTAGGCCGGAGTATGAGTCTAAGACCTTAGCTATTAGGCCAGAGTAAGAGTTAAGACCTTAACCAGTAGGCCAGTGTAAGAGTTAAGACCTTAACCATTAGGCCAGAGTACGAGTCTAAGACCTTAGCTATTAGGCCAGAGTAAGAGTTAAGACCTTAACCAGTAGGCCAGAGTAAGAGTTAAGACCTTAACCATTAGGCCAGAGTACCAGTCTAAGACCTTAGCTATTAGGCCAGAGTAAGAGTTAAGACCTTAGCTATTAGGCCAGAGTAAGAGTTAAGACCTTAACCATTAGGCCAGAGTACGAGTCTAAGACCTTAGCTATTAGGCCAGAGTAAGAGTTAAGACCTTAGCTATTAGGCCAGAGTAAGAGTTAAGACCTTAACCATTAGGCCAGAGTATGAGTCTAAGACCTTAGCTATTAGGCCAGAGTAAGAGTTAAGACCTTAGCTATTAGGCCAGAGTAAAAGTTAAGACCTTAACCAGTAGGCCAGAGTAAGAGTTAAGACCTTAACCATTAGGCCAGAGTACGAGTCTAAGACCTTAGCTATTAGGCCAGAGTAAGAGTTAAGACCTTAACCAGTAGGCCAGTGTAAGAGTTAAGACCTTAACCATTAGGCCAGAGTACGAGTCTAAGACCTTAGCTATTAGGCCAGAGTAACAGTTAAGACCTTAACCAGTAGGCCAGTGTAAGAGTTAAGACCTTAACCATTAGGCCAGAGTACGAGTCTAAGACCTTAGCTAATAGGCCATAGTACGAGTCTAAGACCTTAGCTATTAGGCCAGAGTAAGAGTTAAGACCTTAGCTATTAGGCCAGAGTAAGAGTTAAGACCTTAGCTATTAGGCCAGAGTACGAGTCTAAGACCTTAGCTATTAGGCCAGAGTACGAGTCTAAGACCTTAGCTATTAGGCCAGAGTACGAGTTAAGACCTTAGCTATTAGGCCAGAGTACGAGTCTAAGACCTTAGCTATTAGGCCAGAGTAAGAGTTAAGACCTTAACCAGTAGGCCAGTGTAAGAGTTAAGACCTTAACCATTAGGCCAGAGTACGAGTCTAAGACCTTAGCTATTAGGCCAGAGTAAGAGTTAAGACCTTAACCAGTAGGCCAGTGTAAGAGTTAAGACTTTAACCATTAGGCCAGAGTACGAGTCTAAGACCTTAGCTATTAGGCCAGAGTAAGAGTTAAGACCTTAACTAGTAGGCCAGAGTAAGAGTTAAGACCTTAACCATTAGGCCAGAGTACCAGTCTAAGACCTTAGCTATTAGGCCAGAGTACGAGTCTAAGACCTTAGCTATTAGGCCAGAGTAAGAGTTAAGACCTTAGCTATTAGGCCAGAGTACGAGTGTAAGACCTTAGCTATTAGGCCAGAGTAAGCGTTAAGACCTTAGCTATTAGGCCAGAGTAAGAGTTAAGACCTTAGCTATTAGGCCAGAGTACGAGTCTAAGACCTTAGCTATTAGGCCAGAGTAAGAGTTAAGACCTTAACCAGTAGGCCAGTGTAAGAGTTAAGACCTTAACCATTAGGCCAGAGTACGAGTCTAAGACCTTAGCTATTAGGCCAGAGTACGAGTCTAAGACCTTAGCTATTAGGCCAGAGTAAGAGTTAAGACCTTAGCTATTAGGCCAGAGTACGAGTGTAAGACCTTAGCTATTAGGCCAGAGTACGAGTCTAAGACCTTAGCTATTAGGCCAGAGTAAGAGTTAAGACCTTAACTAGTAGGCCAGAGTAAGAGTTAAGACCTTAACCATTAGGCCAGAGTACCAGTCTAAGACCTTAGCTATTAGGCCAGAGGAAGAGTTAAGACCTTAGCTATTAGGCCAGAGTAAGAGTTAAGACCTTAGCTATTAGGCCAGAGTAAGAGTTAAGACCTTAGCTATTAGGCCAGAGTACGAGTCTAAGACCTTAGCTATTAGGCCAGAGTAAGAGTTAAGACCTTAACCAGTAGGCCAGTGTAAGAGTTAAGACCTTAACCATTAGGCCAGAGCACGAGTCTAAGACCTTAGCTATTAGGCCAGAGTACGAGTCTAAGACCTTAGCTATTAGGCCAGAGTAAGAGTTAAGACCTTAGCTATTAGGCCAGAGTACGAGTGTAAGACCTTAGCTATTAGGCCAGAGTACGAGTCTAAGACCTTAGCTATTAGGCCAGAATAAGAGTTAAGACCTTAGCTATTAGGCCAGAGTAAGAGTTAAGACCTTAGCTATTAGGCCAGAGTACGAGTCTAAGACCTTAGCTATCAGGCCATAGTACGAGTCTTACACCTTAGCTATTAGGCCAGAGTAAGAGTTAAGACCTTAACCAGTACGCCAGTGTAAGAGTTAAGACCTTAACCTGTAGGCCAGAGTAAGAGTTAAGACCTTAAACTGTAGGCCATAGTAGGAGTCTTAGACCTTAGCTATTAGGCCAGAGTAAGAGTTAAGACCTTGGCTATTAGGCCAGAGTAAGAGTTAAGACCTTAACCAGTTGGCCAGAGTAAGAGTTAAGCCCTTCACCATTAGGCCGGAGTATGAGTCTAAGACCTTAGCTATTAGGCCAGAGTAAGAGTTAAGACCTTAACCAGTAGGCCAGTGTAAGAGTTAAGACCTTAACCATTAGGCCAGAGTACAAGTCTAAGACCTTAGCTATTAGGCCAGAGTAAGAGTTAAGACCTTAACCAGTAGGCCAGAGTAAGAGTTAAGACCTTAACCATTAGGCCAGAGTACCAGTCTAAGACCTTAGCTATTAGGCCAGAGTAAGAGTTAAGACCTTAGCTATTAGGCCAGAGTAAGAGTTAAGACCTTAACCATTAGGCCAGAGTACGAGTCTAAGACCTTAGCTATTAGGCCAGAGTAAGAGTTAAGACCTTAGCTATTAGGCCAGAGTAAGAGTTAAGACCTTAACCATTAGGCCAGAGTACGAGTCTAAGACCTTAGCTATTAGGCCAGAGTAAGAGTTAAGACCTTAGCTATTAGGCCAGAGTAAAAGTTAAGACCTTAACCAGTAGGCCAGAGTAAGAGTTAAGACCTTAACCATTAGGCCAGAGTACGAGTCTAAGACCTTAGCTATTTGGCCAGAGTAAGAGTTAAGACCTTAACCAGTAGGCCAGTGTAAGAGTTAAGACCTTAACCATTAGGCCAGAGTACGAGTCTAAGACCTTAGCTATTAGGCCAGAGTAAGAGTTAAGACCTTAACCAGTAGGCCAGTGTAAGAGTTAAGACCTTAACCATTAGGCCAGAGTACGAGTCTAAGACCTTAGCTATTAGGCCAGAGTACGAGTCTAAGACCTTAGCTATTAGGCCAGAGTAAGAGTTAAGACCTTAGCTATTAGGCCAGAGTAAGAGTTAAGACCTTAGCTATTAGGCAAGAGTACGAGTCTAAGACCTTAGCTATTAGGCCAGAGTAAGAGTTAAGACCTTAACCAGTAGGCCAGTGTAAGAGTTAAGACCTTAACCATTAGGCCAGAGTACGAGTCTAAGACCTTAGCTATTAGGCCAGAGTAACAGTTAAGACCTTAACCAGTAGGCCAGTGTAAGAGTTAAGACCTTAACCATTAGGCCAGAGTACGAGTCTAAGACCTTAGCTAATAGGCCATAGTACGAGTCTAAGACCTTAGCTATTAGGCCAGAGTAAGAGTTAAGACCTTAGCTATTAGGCCAGAGTAAGAGTTAAGACCTTACCTATTAGGCCAGAGTACGAGTCTAAGACCTTAGCTATTAGGCCAGAGTACGAGTCTAAGACCTTAGCTATTAGGCCAGAGTAAGAGTTAAGACCTTAGCTATTAGGCCAGAGTACGAGTCTAAGACCTTAGCTATTAGGCCAGAGTAAGAGTTAAGACCTTAACCAGTAGGCCAGTGTAAGAGTTAAGACCTTAACCATTAGGCCAGAGTACGAGTCTAAGACCTTAGCTATTAGGCCAGAGTAAGAGTTAAGACCTTAACCAGTAGGCCAGTGTAAGAGTTAAGACTTTAACCATTAGGCCAGAGTACGAGTCTAAGACCTTAGCTATTAGGCCAGAGTAAGAGTTAAGACCTTAACTAGTAGGCCAGAGTAAGAGTTAAGACCTTAACCATTAGGCCAGAGTACCAGTCTAAGACCTTAGCTATTAGGCCAGAGGAAGAGTTAAGACCTTAGCTATTAGGCCAGAGTAAGCGTTAAGACCTTAGCTATTAGGCCAGAGTAAGAGTTAAGACCTTAGCTATTAGGCCAGAGTACGAGTCTAAGACCTTAGCTATTAGGCCAGAGTAAGAGTTAAGACCTTAACCAGTAGGCCAGTGTAAGAGTTAAGACCTTAACCATTAGGCCAGAGTACGAGTCTAAGACCTTAGCTATTAGGCCAGAGTACGAGTCTAAGACCTTAGCTATTAGGCCAGAGTAAGAGTTAAGACCTTAGCTATTAGGCCAGAGTACGAGTGTAAGACCTTAGCTATTAGGCCAGAGTACGAGTCTAAGACCTTAGCTATTAGGCCAGAGTAAGAGTTAAGACCTTAACTAGTAGGCCAGAGTAAGAGTTAAGACCTTAACCATTAGGCCAGAGTACCAGTCTAAGACCTTAGCTATTAGGCCAGAGGAAGAGTTAAGACCTTAGCTATTAGGCCAGAGTAAGAGTTAAGACCTTAGCTATTAGGCCAGAGTAAGAGTTAAGACCTTAGCTATTAGGCCAGAGTACGAGTCTAAGACCTTAGCTATTAGGCCAGAGTAAGAGTTAAGACCTTAACCAGTAGGCCAGTGTAAGAGTTAAGACCTTAACCATTAGGCCAGAGCACGAGTCTAAGACCTTAGCTATTAGGCCAGAGTACGAGTCTAAGACCTTAGCTATTAGGCCAGAGTAAGAGTTAAGACCTTAGCTATTAGGCCAGAGTACGAGTGTAAGACCTTAGCTATTAGGCCAGAGTACGAGTCTAAGACCTTAGCTATTAGGCCAGAATAAGAGTTAAGACCTTAGCTATTAGGCCAGAGTAAGAGTTAAGACCTTAGCTATTAGGCCAGAGTACGAGTCTAAGACCTTAGCTATCAGGCCATAGTACGAGTCTTACACCTTAGCTATTAGGCCAGAGTAAGAGTTAAGACCTTAACCAGTACGCCAGTGTAAGAGTTAAGACCTTAACCTGTAGGCCAGAGTAAGAGTTAAGACCTTAAACTGTAGGCCATAGTAGGAGTCTTAGACCTTAGCTATTAGGCCAGAGTAAGAGTTAAGACCTTGGCTATTAGGCCAGAGTAAGAGTTAAGACCTTAACCAGTTGGCCAGAGTAAGAGTTAAGCCCTTCACCATTAGGCCGGAGTATGAGTCTAAGACCTTAGCTATTAGGCCAGAGTAAGAGTTAAGACCTTAACCAGTAGGCCAGTGTAAGAGTTAAGACCTTAACCATTAGGCCAGAGTACAAGTCTAAGACCTTAGCTATTAGGCCAGAGTAAGAGTTAAGACCTTAACCAGTAGGCCAGAGTAAGAGTTAAGACCTTAACCATTAGGCCAGAGTACCAGTCTAAGACCTTAGCTATTAGGCCAGAGTAAGAGTTAAGACCTTAGCTATTAGGCCAGAGTAAGAGTTAAGACCTTAACCATTAGGCCAGAGTACGAGTCTAAGACCTTAGCTATTAGGCCAGAGTAAGAGTTAAGACCTTAGCTATTAGGCCAGAGTAAGAGTTAA
This sequence comes from Triturus cristatus, assembly GCF_964204655.1. Taxonomy (NCBI): domain Eukaryota; kingdom Metazoa; phylum Chordata; class Amphibia; order Caudata; family Salamandridae; genus Triturus; species Triturus cristatus. The sequence goes on along the minus strand of NC_140589.1, from coordinate 1,101,305,589 downwards.
GACCTTAACCATTAGGCCAGAGTACGAGTCTAAGACCTTAGCTATTAGGCCAGAGTAAGAGTTAAGACCTTAGCTATTAGGCCAGAGTAAAAGTTAAGACCTTAACCAGTAGGCCAGAGTAAGAGTTAAGACCTTAACCATTAGGCCAGAGTACGAGTCTAAGACCTTAGCTATTTGGCCAGAGTAAGAGTTAAGACCTTAACCAGTAGGCCAGTGTAAGAGTTAAGACCTTAACCATTAGGCCAGAGTACGAGTCTAAGACCTTAGCTATTAGGCCAGAGTAAGAGTTAAGACCTTAACCAGTAGACCAGTGTAAGAGTTAAGACCTTAACCATTAGGCCAGAGTACGAGTCTAAGACCTTAGCTATTAGGCCAGAGTACGAGTCTAAGACCTTAGCTATTAGGCCAGAGTAAGAGTTAAGACCTTAGCTATTAGGCCAGAGTAAGAGTTAAGACCTTAGCTATTAGGCAAGAGTACGAGTCTAAGACCTTAGCTATTAGGCCAGAGTAAGAGTTAAGACCTTAACCAGTAGGCCAGTGTAAGAGTTAAGACCTTAACCATTAGGCCAGAGTACGAGTCTAAGACCTTAGCTATTAGGCCATAGTACGACTCTAAGACCTTAGCTATTAGGCCAGAGTAAGAGTTAAGACCTTAGCTATTAGGCCAGAGTAAGAGTTAAGACCTTAGCTATTAGGCCAGAGTACGAGTCTAAGACCTTAGCTATTAGGCCAGAGTACGAGTCTAAGACCTTAGCTATTAGGCCAGAGTAAGAGTTAAGACCTTAGCTATTAGGCCAGAGTAAGAGTTAAGACCTTAGCTATTAGGCCAGAGTACGAGTCTAAGACCTTAGCTATTAGGCCAGAGTAAGAGTTAAGACCTTAACCAGTAGGCCAGTGTAAGAGTTAAGACCTTAACCATTAGGCCAGAGTACGAGTCTAAGACCTTAGCTATTAGGCCAGAGTACGAGTCTAAGACCTTAGCTATTAGGCCAGAGTAAGAGTTAAGACCTTAGCTATTAGGCCAGAGTACGAGTGTAAGACCTTAGCTATTAGGCCAGAGTACGAGTCTAAGACCTTAGCTATTAGGCCAGAGTACGAGTCTAAGACCTTAGCTATTAGGCCAGAGTAAGAGTTAAGACCTTAGCTATTAGGCCAGAGTACGAGTGTAAGACCTTAGCTATTAGGCCAGAGTACGAGTCTAAGACCTTAGCTATTAGGCCAGAATAAGAGTTAAGACCTTAGCTATTAGGCCAGAGTAAGAGTTAAGACCTTAGCTATTAGGCCAGAGTACGAGTCTAAGACCTTAGCTATCAGGCCATAGTACGAGTCTTACACCTTAGCTATTAGGCCAGAGTAAGAGTTAAGACCTTAACCAGTACGCCAGTGTAAGAGTTAAGACCTTAACCTGTAGGCCAGAGTAAGAGTTAAGACCTTAAACTGTAGGCCATAGTAGGAGTCTTAGACCTTAGCTATTAGGCCAGAGTAAGAGTTAAGACCTTGGCTATTAGGCCAGAGTAAGAGTTAAGACCTTAACCAGTTGGCCAGAGTAAGAGTTAAGCCCTTCACCATTAGGCCGGAGTATGAGTCTAAGACCTTAGCTATTAGGCCAGAGTAAGAGTTAAGACCTTAACCAGTAGGCCAGTGTAAGAGTTAAGACCTTAACCATTAGGCCAGAGTACAAGTCTAAGACCTTAGCTATTAGGCCAGAGTAAGAGTTAAGACCTTAACCAGTAGGCCAGAGTAAGAGTTAAGACCTTAACCATTAGGCCAGAGTACCAGTCTAAGACCTTAGCTATTAGGCCAGAGTAAGAGTTAAGACCTTAGCTATTAGGCCAGAGTAAGAGTTAAGACCTTAACCATTAGGCCAGAGTACGAGTCTAAGACCTTAGCTATTAGGCCAGAGTAAGAGTTAAGACCTTAGCTATTAGGCCAGAGTAAGAGTTAAGACCTTAACCATTAGGCCAGAGTACGAGTCTAAGACCTTAGCTATTAGGCCAGAGTAAGAGTTAAGACCTTAGCTATTAGGCCAGAGTAAAAGTTAAGACCTTAACCAGTAGGCCAGAGTAAGAGTTAAGACCTTAACCATTAGGCCAGAGTACGAGTCTAAGACCTTAGCTATTTGGCCAGAGTAAGAGTTAAGACCTTAACCAGTAGGCCAGTGTAAGAGTTAAGACCTTAACCATTAGGCCAGAGTACGAGTCTAAGACCTTAGCTATAAGGCCAGAGTAAGAGTTAAGACCTTAACCAGTAGGCCAGTGTAAGAGTTAAGACCTTAACCATTAGGCCAGAGTACGAGTCTAAGACCTTAGCTATTAGGCCAGAGTACGAGTCTAAGACCTTAGCTATTAGGCCAGAGTAAGAGTTAAGACCTTAGCTATTAGGCCAGAGTAAGAGTTAAGACCTTAGCTATTAGGCAAGAGTACGAGTCTAAGACCTTAGCTATTAGGCCAGAGTAAGAGTTAAGACCTTAACCAGTAGGCCAGTGTAAGAGTTAAGACCTTAACCATTAGGCCAGAGTACGAGTCTAAGACCTTAGCTATTAGGCCATAGTACGAGTCTAAGACCTTAGCTATTAGGCCAGAGTAAGAGTTAAGACCTTAGCTATTAGGCCAGAGTAAGAGTTAAGACCTTAGCTATTAGGCCAGAGTACGAGTCTAAGACCTTAGCTATTAGGCCAGAGTACGAGTCTAAGACCTTAGCTATTAGGCCAGAGTAAGAGTTAAGACCTTAGCTATTAGGCCAGAGTAAGAGTTAAGACCTTAGCTATTAGGCCAGAGTACGAGTCTAAGACCTTAGCTATTAGGCCAGAGTAAGAGTTAAGACCTTAACCAGTAGGCCAGTGTAAGAGTTAAGACCTTAACCATTAGGCCAGAGTACGAGTCTAAGACCTTAGCTATTAGGCCAGAGTACGAGTCTAAGACCTTAGCTATTAGGCCAGAGTAAGAGTTAAGACCTTAGCTATTAGGCCAGAGTACGAGTGTAAGACCTTAGCTATTAGGCCAGAGTACGAGTCTAAGACCTTAGCTATTAGGCCAGAATAAGAGTTAAGACCTTAGCTATTAGGCCAGAGTAAGAGTTAAGACCTTAGCTATTAGGCCAGAGTACGAGTCTAAGACCTTAGCTATCAGGCCATAGTACGAGTCTTACACCTTAGCTATTAGGCCAGAGTAAGAGTTAAGACCTTAACCAGTATGCCAGTGTAAGAGTTAAGACCTTAACCTGTAGGCCAGAGTAAGAGTTAAGACCTTAAACTGTAGGCCATAGTAGGAGTCTTAGACCTTAGCTATTAGGCCAGAGTAAGAGTTAAGACCTTAGCTATTAGGCCAGAGTAAGAGTTAAGACCTTAACCAGTTGGCCAGAGTAAGAGTTAAGCCCTTCACCATTAGGCCGGAGTATGAGTCTAAGACCTTAGCTATTAGGCCAGAGTAAGAGTTAAGACCTTAACCAGTAGGCCAGTGTAAGAGTTAAGACCTTAACCATTAGGCCAGAGTACGAGTCTAAGACCTTAGCTATTAGGCCAGAGTAAGAGTTAAGACCTTAACCAGTAGGCCAGAGTAAGAGTTAAGACCTTAACCATTAGGCCAGAGTACCAGTCTAAGACCTTAGCTATTAGGCCAGAGTAAGAGTTAAGACCTTAGCTATTAGGCCAGAGTAAGAGTTAAGACCTTAACCATTAGGCCAGAGTACGAGTCTAAGACCTTAGCTATTAGGCCAGAGTAAGAGTTAAGACCTTAGCTATTAGGCCAGAGTAAGAGTTAAGACCTTAACCATTAGGCCAGAGTACGAGTCTAAGACCTTAGCTATTAGGCCAGAGTAAGAGTTAAGACCTTAACTATTAGGCCAGAGTAAAAGTTAAGACCTTAACCAGTAGGCCAGAGTAAGAGTTAAGACCTTAACCATTAGGCCAGAGTACGAGTCTAAGACCTTAGCTATTAGGCCAGAGTAAGAGTTAAGACCTTAACCAGTAGGCCAGTGTAAGAGTTAAGACCTTAACCATTAGGCCAGAGTACGAGTCTAAGACCTTAGCTATTAGGCCAGAGTAACAGTTAAGACCTTAACCAGTAGGCCAGTGTAAGAGTTAAGACCTTAACCATTAGGCCAGAGTACGAGTCTAAGACCTTAGCTATTAGGCCATAGTACGAGTCTAAGACCTTAGCTATTAGGCCAGAGTAAGAGTTAAGACCTTAGCTATTAGGCCAGAGTGCGAGTCTAAGACCTTAGCTATTAGGCCAGAGTACGAGTCTAAGACCTTAGCTATTAGGCAAGAGTAAGAGTTAAGACCTTAGCTATTAGGCCAGAGTACGAGTCTAAGACCTTAGCTATTAGGCCAGAGTAAGAGTTAAGACCTTAGCTATTAGGCCAGAGTACGAGTCTAAGACCTTAGCTATTAGGCCAGAGTAAGAGTTAAGACCTTAACCAGTAGGCCAGTGTAAGAGTTAAGACCTTAACCATTAGGCCAGAGTACGAGTCTAAGACCTTAGCTATTAGGCCAGAGTACGAGTCTAAGACCTTAGCTATTAGGCCAGAGTAAGAGTTAAGACCTTAGCTATTAGGCCAGAGTACGAGTGTAAGACCTTAGCTATTAGGCCAGAGTACGAGTGTAAGACCTTAGCTATTAGGCCAGAGTACGAGTCTAAGACCTTAGCTATTAGGCCAGAATAAGAGTTAAGACCTTAGCTATTAGGCCAGAGTAAGAGTTAAGACCTTAGCTATTAGGCCAGAGTACGAGTCTAAGACCTTAGCTATCAGGCCATAGTACGAGTCTTACACCTTAGCTATTAGGCCAGAGTAAGAGTGAAGACCTTAACCAGTACGCCAGTGTAAGAGTTAAGACCTTAACCTGTAGGCCAGAGTAAGAGTTAAGACCTTAACCTGTAGGCCATAGTAGGAGTCTTAGACCTTAGCTATTAGGCCAGAGTAAGAGTTAAGACCTTAACCATTAGGCCAGAGTACGAGTCTAACACCGTAGATATTAGTCCAGAGTAAGAGTTAAGACCTTAACCAGTACGCCAGTGTAAGAGTTAAGACCTTAACCTGTAGGCCAGAGTAAGAGTTAAGACCTTAAACTGTAGGCCATAGTAGGAGTCTTAGACCTTAGCTATTAGGCCAGAGTAAGAGTTAAGACCTTAGCTATTAGGCCAGAGTAAGAGTTAAGACCTTAACCAGTTGGCCAGAGTAAGAGTTAAGCCCTTCACCATTAGGCCGGAGTATGAGTCTAAGACCTTAGCTATTAGGCCAGAGTAAGAGTTAAGACCTTAACCAGTAGGCCAGTGTAAGAGTTAAGACCTTAACCATTAGGCCAGAGTACGAGTCTAAGACCTTAGCTATTAGGCCAGAGTAAGAGTTAAGACCTTAACCAGTAGGCCAGAGTAAGAGTTAAGACCTTAACCTGTAGGCCATAGTAGGAGTCTTAGACCTTAGCTATTAGGCCAGAGTAAGAGTTAAGACCTTAACCATTAGGCCAGAGTACGAGTCTAACACCGTAGCTATTAGGCCAGAGTAAGAGTTAAGACCTTAACCAGTACGCCAGTGTAAGAGTTAAGACCTTAACCTGTAGGCCAGAGTAAGAGTTAAGACCTTAAACTGTAGGCCATAGTAGGAGTCTTAGACCTTAGCTATTAGGCCAGAGTAAGAGTTAAGACCTTAGCTATTAGGCCAGAGTAAGAGTTAAGACCTTAACCAGTTGGCCAGAGTAAGAGTTAAGCCCTTCACCATTAGGCCGGAGTATGAGTCTAAGACCTTAGCTATTAGGCCAGAGTAAGAGTTAAGACCTTAACCAGTAGGCCAGTGTAAGAGTTAAGACCTTAACCATTAGGCCAGAGTACGAGTCTAAGACCTTAGCTATTAGGCCAGAGTAAGAGTTAAGACCTTAACCAGTAGGCCAGAGTAAGAGTTAAGACCTTAACCATTAGGCCAGAGTACCAGTCTAAGACCTTAGCTATTAGGCCAGAGTAAGAGTTAAGACCTTAGCTATTAGGCCAGAGTAAGAGTTAAGACCTTAACCATTAGGCCAGAGTACGAGTCTAAGACCTTAGCTATTAGGCCAGAGTAAGAGTTAAGACCTTAGCTATTAGGCCAGAGTAAGAGTTAAGACCTTAACCATTAGGCCAGAGTACGAGTCTAAGACCTTAGCTATTAGGCCAGAGTAAGAGTTAAGACCTTAGCTATTAGGCCAGAGTAAAAGTTAAGACCTTAACCAGTAGGCCAGAGTAAGAGTTAAGACCTTAACCATTAGGCCAGAGTACGAGTCTAAGACCTTAGCTATTAGGCCAGAGTAAGAGTTAAGACCTTAACTAGTAGGCCAGTGTAAGAGTTAAGACCTTAACCATTAGGCCAGAGTACGAGTCTAAGACCTTAGCTATTAGGCCAGAGTAAGAGTTAAGACCTTAACCAGTAGGCCAGTGTAAGAGTTAAGACCTTAACCATTAGGCCAGAGTACGAGTCTAAGACCTTAGCTATTAGGCCATAGTACGAGTCTAAGACCTTAGCTATTAGGCCAGAGTAAGAGTTAAGACCTTAGCTATTAGGCCAGAGTAAGAGTTAAGACCTTAGCTATTAGGCCAGAGTACGAGTCTAAGACCTTAGCTATTAGGCCAGAGTACGAGTCTAAGACCTTAGCTATTAGGCCAGAGTAAGAGTTAAGACCTTAGCTATTAGGCCAGAGTACGAGTCTAAGACCTTAGCTATTAGGCCAGAGTAAGAGTTAAGACCTTAACCAGTAGGCCAGTGTAAGAGTTAAGACCTTAACCATTAGGCCAGAGTACGAGTCTAAGACCTTAGCTATTAGGCCAGAGTACGAGTCTAAGACCTTAGCTATTAGGCCAGAGTAGGAGTTAAGACCTTAGCTATTAGGCCAGAGTACGAGTGTAAGACCTTAGCTATTAGGCCAGAGTACGAGTGTAAGACCTTAGCTATTAGGCCAGAGTACGAGTCTAAGACCTTAGCTATTAGGCCAGAATAAGAGTTAAGACCTTAGCTATTAGGCCAGAGTAAGAGTTAAGACCTTAGTTATTAGGCCAGAGTACGAGTCTAAGACCTTAGCTATCAGGCCATAGTACGAGTCTTACACCTTAGCTATTAGGCCAGAGTAAGAGTGAAGACCTTAACCAGTACGCCAGTGTAAGAGTTAAGACCTTAACCTGTAGGCCAGAGTAAGAGTTAAGACCTTAACCTGTAGGCCATAGTAGGAGTCTTAGACCTTAGCTATTAGGCCAGAGTAAGAGTTAAGACCTTAACCATTAGGCCAGAGTACGAGTCTAACACCTTAGCTATTAGGCCAGAGTAAGAGTTAAGACCTTAACCATTAGGCCAGAGTATGAGTCTAAGACCTTAGCTATTAGGCCAGAGTAAGAGTTAAGACCTTAACCAGTAGGCCAGAGTAAGAGTTAAGACCTTAACCTGTAGGCCATAGTACGAGTCTAAGACCTTAGCTATTAGGCCAGAGTAAGAGTTAAGACCTTAGCTATTAGGCCTGAGTAAGAGTTAAGACCTTAACCATTAGGCCAGAGTACGAGTCTAAGACCTTAGCTATTAGGCCAGAGTAAGAGTTAAGACCTTAACCATTAGGACAGAGTAAGAGTTAAGACCTTAACCATTAGGCCAGAGTACGAGTCTAAGACCTTAGCTATTAGGCCAGAGTATGCGTTAAGACCTTAGCTATTAGGCCAGAGTAAGAGTTAAGACCTTAACCAGTTGGCCAGAGTAAGAGTTAAGCCCTTCACCATTAGGCCGGAGTATGAGTCTAAGACCTTAGCTATTAGGCCAGAGTAAGAGTTAAGACCTTAACCAGTAGGCCAGTGTAAGAGTTAAGTCCTTAACCATTAGGCCAGAGTACGAGTCTAAGACCTTAGCTATTAGGCCAGAGTAAGAGTTAAGACCTTAGCTAGTAGGCCAGAGTAAGAGTTAAGACCTTAGCTATTAGGCCAGAGTAAGAGTTAAGACCTTAGCTATTAGGCCAGAGTACGAGTCTAAGACCTTAGCTATTAGGCCAGAGTACGAGTCTAAGACCTTAGCTATTAGGCCAGAGTAAGAGTTAAGACCTTGGCTATTAGGCCAGAGTATGAGTCTAAGACCTCAGCTATTAGGCCAGAGTAAGAGTTAAGACCTTAACCAGTGGGCCAGAGTAAGAGTTAAGACCTTAACCTGTAGGCCATAGTACGAGTCTAAGACCTTAGCTATTAGGCCAGAGTAAGAGTTAAGACCTTAGCTATTAGGCCTGAGTAAGAGTTAAGACCTTAACCACTAGGCCAGAGTACGAGTCTAAGACCTTAGCTATTAGGCCAGAGTAAAAGTTAAGACCTTAACCATTAGGACAGAGTAAGAGTTAAGACCTTAACCATTAGGCCAGAGTACGAGTCTAAGACCTTAGCTATTAGGCCAGAGTAAGAGTTAAGACCTTAGCTATTAGGCCAGAGTAAGAGTTAAGACCTTAACCAGTTGGCCAGAGTAAGAGTTAATCCCTTCACCATTAGGCCGGAGTATGAGTCTAAGACCTTAGCTATTAGGCCAGAGTAAGAGTTAACACCTTAACCAGTAGGCCAGTGTAAGAGTTAAGACCTTAACCATTAGGCCAGAGTACGAGTCTAAGACCTTAGCTATGAGGCCAGAGTAAGAGTTAAGACCTTAACCAGTAGGCCAGAGTAAGAGTTAAGACCTTAACCATTAGGCCAGAGTACCAGTCTAAGACCTTAGCTATTAGGCCAGAGTAAGAGTTAAGACCTTAACCAGTAGGCCAGTGTAAGAGTTAAGACCTTAACCATTAGGCCAGAGTACGAGTCTAAGACCTTAGCTATTAGGCCAGAGTAAGAGTTAAGACCTTAACCAGTAGGCCAGAGTAAGAGTTAAGACCTTAACCATTAGGCCAGAGTACCAGTCTAAGACCTTAGCTATTAGGCCAGAGTAAGAGTTAAGACCTTAGCTATTAGGCCAGAGTAAGAGTTAAGACCTTAACCATTAGGCCAGAGTACGAGTCTAAGACCTTAGCTATTAGGCCAGAGTAAGAGTTAAGACCTTAGCTATTAGGCCAGAGTAAGAGTTAAGACCTTAACCATTAGGCCAGAGTACGAGTCTAAGACCTTAGCTATTAGGCCAGAGTAAGAGTTAAGACCTTAACTATTAGGCCAGAGTAAAAGTTAAGACCTTAACCAGTAGGCCAGAGTAAGAGTTAAGACCTTAACCATTAGGCCAGAGTACGAGTCTAAGACCTTAGCTATTAGGCCAGAGTAAGAGTTAAGACCTTAACCAGTAGGCCAGTGTAAGAGTTAAGACCTTAACCATTAGGCCAGAGTACGAGTCTAAGACCTTAGCTATTAGGCCAGAGTAACAGTTAAGACCTTAACCAGTAGGCCAGTGTAAGAGTTAAGACCTTAACCATTAGGCCAGAGTACGAGTCTAAGACCTTAGCTATTAGGCCATAGTACGAGTCTAAGACCTTAGCTATTAGGCCAGAGTAAGAGTTAAGACCTTAGCTATTAGGCCAGAGTGCGAGTCTAAGACCTTAGCTATTAGGCCAGAGTACGAGTCTAAGACCTTAGCTATTAGGCCAGAGTAAGAGTTAAGACCTTAGCTATTAGGCCAGAGTACGAGTCTAAGACCTTAGCTATTAGGCCAGAGTAAGAGTTAAGACCTTAGCTATTAGGCCAGAGTACGAGTCTAAGACCTTAGCTATTAGGCCAGAGTAAGAGTTAAGACCTTAACCAGTAGGCCAGTGTAAGAGTTAAGACCTTAACCATTAGGCCAGAGTACGAGTCTAAGACCTTAGCTATTAGGCCAGAGTACGAGTCTAAGACCTTAGCTATTAGGCCAGAGTAAGAGTTAAGACCTTAGCTATTAGGCCAGAGTACGAGTGTAAGACCTTAGCTATTAGGCCAGAGTACGAGTGTAAGACCTTAGCTATTAGGCCAGAGTACGAGTCTAAGACCTTAGCTATTAGGCCAGAATAAGAGTTAAGACCTTAGCTATTAGGCCAGAGTAAGAGTTAAGACCTTAGCTATTAGGCCAGAGTACGAGTCTAAGACCTTAGCTATCAGGCCATAGTACGAGTCTTACACCTTAGCTATTAGGCCAGAGTAAGAGTGAAGACCTTAACCAGTACGCCAGTGTAAGAGTTAAGACCTTAACCTGTAGGCCAGAGTAAGAGTTAAGACCTTAACCTGTAGGCCATAGTAGGAGTCTTAGACCTTAGCTATTAGGCCAGAGTAAGAGTTAAGACCTTAACCATTAGGCCAGAGTACGAGTCTAACACCGTAGCTATTAGGCCAGAGTAAGAGTTAAGACCTTAACCAGTACGCCAGTGTAAGAGTTAAGACCTTAACCTGTAGGCCAGAGTAAGAGTTAAGACCTTAAACTGTAGGCCATAGTAGGAGTCTTAGACCTTAGCTATTAGGCCAGAGTAAGAGTTAAGACCTTAGCTATTAGGCCAGAGTAAGAGTTAAGACCTTAACCAGTTGGCCAGAGTAAGAGTTAAGCCCTTCACCATTAGGCCGGAGTATGAGTCTAAGACCTTAGCTATTAGGCCAGAGTAAGAGTTAAGACCTTAACCAGTAGGCCAGTGTAAGAGTTAAGACCTTAACCATTAGGCCAGAGTACGAGTCTAAGACCTTAGCTATTAGGCCAGAGTAAGAGTTAAGACCTTAACCAGTAGGCCAGAGTAAGAGTTAAGACCTTAACCATTAGGCCAGAGTACCAGACCAAGACCTTAGCTATTAGGCCAGAGTAAGAGTTAAGACCTTAGCTATTAGGCCAGAGTAAGAGTTAAGACCTTAACCATTAGGCCAGAGTACGAGTCTAAGACCTTAGCTATTAGGCCAGAGTAAGAGTTAAGACCTTAGCTATTAGGCCAGAGTAAGAGTTAAGACCTTAACCATTAGGCCATAGTACGAGTCTAAGACCTTAGCTATTAGGCCAGAGTAAGAGTTAAGACCTTAGCTATTAGGCCAGAGTAAAAGTTAAGACCTTAACCAGTAGGCCAGAGTAAGAGTTAAGACCTTAACCATTAGGCCAGAGTACGAGTCTAAGACCTTAGCTATTAGGCCAGAGTAAGAGTTAAGACCTTAACCAGTAGGCCAGTGTAAGAGTTAAGACCTTAACCATTAGGCCAGAGTACGAGTCTAAGACCTTAGCTATTAGGCCAGAGTAAGAGTTAAGACCTTAACCAGTAGGCCAGTGTAAGAGTTAAGACCTTAACCATTAGGCCAGAGTACGAGTCTAAGACCTTAGCTATTAGGCCATAGTACGAGTCTAAGACCTTAGCTATTAGGCCAGAGTAAGAGTTAAGACCTTAGCTATTAGGCCAGAGTAAGAGTTAAGACCTTAGCTATTAGGCCAGAGTACGAGTCTAAGACCTTAGCTATTAGGCCAGAGTACGAGTCTAAGACCTTAGCTATTAGGCCAGAGTAAGAGTTAAGACCTTAGCTATTAGGCCAGAGTACGAGTCTAAGACCTTAGCTATTAGGCCAGAGTAAGAGTTAAGACCTTAACCAGTAGGCCAGTGTAAGAGTTAAGACCTTAACCATTAGGCCAGAGTACGAGTCTAAGACCTTAGCTATTAGGCCAGAGTACGAGTCTAAGACCTTAGCTATTAGGCCAGAGTAGGAGTTAAGACCTTAGCTATTAGGCCAGAGTACGAGTGTAAGACCTTAGCTATTAGGCCAGAGTACGAGTGTAAGACCTTAGCTATTAGGCCAGAGTACGAGTCTAAGACCTTAGCTATTAGGCCAGAATAAGAGTTAAGACCTTAGCTATTAGGCCAGAGTAAGAGTTAAGACCTTAGTTATTAGGCCAGAGTACGAGTCTAAGACCTTAGCTATCAGGCCATAGTACGAGTCTTACACCTTAGCTATTAGGCCAGAGTAAGAGTGAAGACCTTAACCAGTACGCCAGTGTAAGAGTTAAGACCTTAACCTGTAGGCCAGAGTAAGAGTTAAGACCTTAACCTGTAGGCCATAGTAGGAGTCTTAGACCTTAGCTATTAGGCCAGAGTAAGAGTTAAGACCTTAACCATTAGGCCAGAGTACGAGTCTAACACCTTAGCTATTAGGCCAGAGTAAGAGTTAAGACCTTAACCATTAGGCCAGAGTATGAGTCTAAGACCTTAGCTATTAGGCCAGAGTAAGAGTTAAGACCTTAACCAGTAGGCCAGAGTAAGAGTTAAGACCTTAACCTGTAGGCCATAGTACGAGTCTAAGACCTTAGCTATTAGGCCAGAGTAAGAGTTAAGACCTTAGCTATTAGGCCTGAGTAAGAGTTAAGACCTTAACCATTAGGCCAGAGTACGAGTCTAAGACCTTAGCTATTAGGCCAGAGTAAGAGTTAAGACCTTAACCATTAGGACAGAGTAAGAGTTAAGACCTTAACCATTAGGCCAGAGTACGAGTCTAAGACCTTAGCTATTAGGCCAGAGTATGCGTTAAGACCTTAGCTATTAGGCCAGAGTAAGAGTTAAGACCTTAACCAGTTGGCCAGAGTAAGAGTTAAGCCCTTCACCATTAGGCCGGAGTATGAGTCTAAGACCTTAGCTATTAGGCCAGAGTAAGAGTTAAGACCTTAACCAGTAGGCCAGTGTAAGAGTTAAGTCCTTAACCATTAGGCCAGAGTACGAGTCTAAGACCTTAGCTATTAGGCCAGAGTAAGAGTTAAGACCTTAGCTAGTAGGCCAGAGTAAGAGTTAAGACCTTAGCTATTAGGCCAGAGTAAGAGTTAAGACCTTAGCTATTAGGCCAGAGTACGAGTCTAAGACCTTAGCTATTAGGCCAGAGTACGAGTCTAAGACCTTAGCTATTAGGCCAGAGTAAGAGTTAAGACCTTGGCTATTAGGCCAGAGTATGAGTCTAAGACCTCAGCTATTAGGCCAGAGTAAGAGTTAAGACCTTAACCAGTGGGCCAGAGTAAGAGTTAAGACCTTAACCTGTAGGCCATAGTACGAGTCTAAGACCTTAGCTATTAGGCCAGAGTAAGAGTTAAGACCTTAGCTATTAGGCCTGAGTAAGAGTTAAGACCTTAACCACTAGGCCAGAGTACGAGTCTAAGACCTTAGCTATTAGGCCAGAGTAAAAGTTAAGACCTTAACCATTAGGACAGAGTAAGAGTTAAGACCTTAACCATTAGGCCAGAGTACGAGTCTAAGACCTTAGCTATTAGGCCAGAGTAAGAGTTAAGACCTTAGCTATTAGGCCAGAGTAAGAGTTAAGACCTTAACCAGTTGGCCAGAGTAAGAGTTAAGCCCTTCACCATTAGGCCGGAGTATGAGTCTAAGACCTTAGCTATTAGGCCAGAGTAAGAGTTAACACCTTAACCAGTAGGCCAGTGTAAGAGTTAAGACCTTAACCATTAGGCCAGAGTACGAGTCTAAGACCTTAGCTATGAGGCCAGAGTAAGAGTTAAGACCTTAACCAGTAGGCCAGAGTAAGAGTTAAGACCTTAACCATTAGGCCAGAATACCAGTCTAAGACCTTAGCTATTAGGCCAGAGTAAGTGTTAAGACCTTAGCTATTAGGCCAGAGTAAGCGTTAAGACCTTAACCATTAGGCCAGAGTACGAGTCTAAGACCTTAGCTATTGGGCCAGAGTAAGAGTTAAGACCTTAGCTATTAGGCCAGAGTAAGAGTTAAGACCTTAAACATTAGGCCAGAGTACGAGTCTAAGACCTTAGCTATTAGGCCAGAGTAAGAGTTAAGACCTTAGCTATTAGGCCAGAGTAAAAGTTAAGACCTTAACCAGTAGGCCAGAGTAAGAGTTAAGACCTTAACTATTAGGCCAGAGTACGAGTCTAAGACCTTAGCTATTAGGCCAGAGTAAGAGTTAAGACCTTAACCAGTAGGCCAGTGTAAGAGTTAAGACCTTAACCATTAGGCCAGAGTACGAGTCTAAGACCTTAGCTATTAGGCCAGAGTAAGAGTTAAGACCTTAACCAGTAGGCCAGTGTAAGAGTTAAGACCTTAACCATTAGGCCAGAGTACGAGTCTAAGACCTTAGCTATTAGGCCATAGTATGAGTCTAAGACCTTAGCTATTAGGCCTGAGTAAGAGTTAAGACCTTAACCATTAGGCCAGAGTACGAGTCAAAGACCTTAGCTATTAGGCCAGAGTAAGTGTTAAGACCTTAGCTATTAGGCCAGAGTAAGAGTTAAGACCTTAACCATTAGGCCAGAGTACGAGTCTAAGACCTTAGCTATTGGGCCAGAGTAAGAGTTAAGACCTTAGCTATTAGGCCAGAGTAAGAGTTAAGACCTTAAACATTAGGCCAGAGTACGAGTCTAAGACCTTAGCTATTAGGCCAGAGTAAGAGTTAAGACCTTAGCTATTAGGCCAGAGTAAAAGTTAAGACCTTAACCAGTAGGCCAGAGTAAGAGTTAAGACCTTAACCATTAGGCCAGAGTACGAGTCTAAGACCTTAGCTATTAGGCCAGAGTAAGAGTTAAGACCTTAACCAGTAGGCCAGTGTAAGAGTTAAGACCTTAACCATTAGGCCAGAGTACGAGTCTAAGACCTTAGCTATTAGGCCAGAGTAAGAGTTAAGACCTTAACCAGTAGGCCAGTGTAAGAGTTAAGACCTTAACCATTAGGCCAGAGTATGAGTCTAAGACCTTAGCTATTAGGCCATAGTATGAGTCTAAGACCTTAGCTATTAGGCCAGAGTAAGAGTTAAGACCTTAGCTATTAGGCCAGAGTAAGAGTTAAGACCTTAGCTATTAGGCCAGAGTACGAGTCTAAGACCTTAGCTATTAGGCCAGAGTACGAGTCTAAGACCTTAGCTATTAGGCCAGAGTAAGTGTTAAGACCTTAGCTATTAGGCCAGAGTACGAGTCTAAGACCTTAGCTATTAGGCCAGAGTAAGAGTTAAGACCTTTACCAGTAGGCCAGTGTAAGAGTTAAGACCTTAACCATTAGGCCAGAGTACGAGTCTAAGACCTTAGCTATTAGGCCAGAGTACGAGTCTAAGACCTTAGCTATTAGGCCAGAGTAAGAGTTAAGACCTTAGCTATTAGGCCAGAGTACGAGTGTAAGACCTTAGCTATTAGGCCAGAGTACGAGTCTAAGACCTTAGCTATTAGGCCAGAATAAGAGTTAAGACCTTAGCTATTAGGCCAGAGTAAGAGTTAAGACCTTAGCTATTAGGCCAGAGTACGAGTCTAAGACCTTAGCGATCAGGCCATAGTACGAGTCTTACACCTTAGCTATTAGGCCAGAGTAAGAGTTAAGACCTTAACCAGTATGCCAGTGTAAGAGTTAAGACCTTAACCTGTAGGCCAGAGTAAGAGTTAAGACCTTAACCTGTAGGCCATAGTAGGAGTCTTAGACCTTAGCTATTAGGCCAGAGTAAGAGATTAAGACCTTAACCATTAGGCCAGAGTACGAGTCTAAGACCTTAGCTATTAGGCCAGAGTAAGAGTTAAGACCTTAACCAGTAGGCCAGAGTAAGAGTTAAGACCTTAACCTGTAGGCCATAGTACGAGTCTAAGACCTTAGCTTTTAGGCCAGAGTAAGAGTTAAGACCTTAGCTATTAGGCCTGAGTAAGAGTTAAGACCTTAACCATTAGGCCAGAGTACGAGTCTAAGACCTTAGCTATTAGGCCAGAGTAAGAGTTAAGACCTTAACCATTAGGACAGAGTAAGAGTTAAGACCTTAACCATTAGGCCAGAGTACGAGTCTAAGACCTTAGCTATTAGGCCAGAGTAAGAGTTAAGACCTTAGCTATTAGGCCAGAGTAAGAGTTAAGACCTTAACCAGTTGGCCAGAGTAAGAGTTAAGCCCTTCACCGTTAGGCCGGAGTATGAGTCTAAGACCTTAGCTATTAGGCCAGAGTAAGAGTTAAGACCTTAGCTATTAGGCCAGAGTACGAGTCTAAGACATTAGCTATTAGGCCAGAGTAAGAGTTAAGACCTTAACCAGTAGGCCAGTGTAAGAGTTAAGACCTTAACCATTAGGCCAGAGTACGAGTCTAAGACCTTAGCTATTAGGCCATAGTACGAGTCTAAGACCTTAGCTATTAGGCCAGAGTAAGAGTTAAGACCTTAGCTATTAGGCCAGAGTAAGAGTTAAGACCTTAGCTATTAGGCCAGAGTACGAGTCTAAGACCTTAGCTATTAGGCCAGAGTACGAGTCTAAGACCTTAGCTATTAGGCCAGAGTAAGTGTTAAGACCTTAGCTATTAGGCCAGAGTACGAGTCTAAGACCTTAGCTATTAGGCCAGAGTAAGAGTTAAGACCTTTACCAGTAGGCCAGTGTAAGAGTTAAGACCTTAACCATTAGGCCAGAGTACGAGTCTAAGACCTTAGCTATTAGGCCAGAGTACGAGTCTAAGACCTTAGCTATTAGGCCAGAGTAAGAGTTAAGACCTTAACCATTAGGCCAGAGTAAGAGTTAAGACCTTAACCATTAGGCCAGAGTAAGAGTTAAGACCTTAGCTATTAGGCCAGAGTAAGAGTTAAGACCTTAGCTATTAGGCCAGAGTACGAGTCTAAGACCTTAGCTATTAGGCCAGAGTAAGAGTTAAGACCTTAACCAGTAGGCCAGTGTAAGAGTTAAGACCTTAACCATTAGGCCAGAGTACGAGTCTAAGACCTTAGCTATTAGGCCAGAGTACGAGTCTAAGACCTTAGCTATTAGGCCAGAGTAAGAGTTAAGACCTTAGCTATTAGGCCAGAGTACGAGTGTAAGACCTTAGCTATTAGGCCAGAGTACGAGTCTAAGACCTTAGCTATTAGGCCAGAATAAGAGTTAATACCTTAGCTATTAGGCCAGAGTAAGAGTTAAGACCTTAGCTATTAGGCCAGAGTACGAGTCTAAGACCTTAACTATCAGGCCATAGTACAAATCTTACACCTTAGCTATTAGGCCAGAGTAAGAGTTAAGACCTTAACCAGTACGCCAGTGTAAGAGTTAAGACCTTAACCTGTAGGCCAGAGTAAGAGTTAAGACCTTAAACTGTAGGCCATAGTAGGAGTCTTAGACCTTAGCTATTAGGCCAGAGTAAGAGTTAAGACCTTAGCTATTAGGCCAGAGTAAGAGTTAAGACCTTAACCAGTTGGCCAGAGTAAGAGTTAAGCCCTTCACCATTAGGCCGGAGTATGAGTCTAAGACCTTAGCTATTAGGCCAGAGTAAGAGTTAAGACCTTAACCAGTAGGCCAGTGTAAGAGTTAAGACCTTAACCATTAGGCCAGAGTACGAGTCTAAGACCTTAGCTATTAGGCCAGAGTAAGAGTTAAGACCTTAACCAGTAGGCCAGAGTAACAGTTAAGACCTTAACCATTACGCCAGAGTACCAGTCTAAGACCTTAGCTATTAGGCCAGAGTAAGAGTTAAGACCTTAGCTATTAGGCCAGAGTAAGAGTTAAGACCTTAACCATTAGGCCAGAGTACGAGTCTAAGACCTTAGCTATTAGGCCAGAGTAAGAGTTAAGACCTTAGCTATTAGGCCAGAGTAAGAGTTAAGACCTTAACCATTAGGCCAGAGTACGAGTCTAAGACCTTAGCTATTAGGCCAGAGTAAGAGTTAAGACCTTAGTTATTAGGCCAGAGTAAAAGTTAAGACCTTAACCAGTAGGCCAGAGTAAGAGTTAAGACCTTAACCATTAGGCCAGAGTACAAGTCTAAGACCTTAGCTATTAGGCCAGAGTAAGAGTTAAGACCTTAACCAGTAGGCCAGTGTAAGAGTTAAGACCTTAAGCATTAGGCCAGAGTATGAGTCTAAGACCTTAGCTATTAGGCCAGAGTAAGAGTTAAGACCTTAACCAGTAGGCCAGTGTAAGAGTTAAGACCTTAACCATTAGGCCAGAGTACGAGTCTAAGACCTTAGCTATTAGGCCATAGTACGAGTCTAAGACCTTAGCTATTAGGCCAGAGTAAGAGTTAAGACCTTAACCATTAGGCCAGAGTACGAGTCTAACACCTTAGCTATTAGGCCAGAGTAAGAGTTAAGACCTTAACCATTAGGCCAGAGTATGAGTCTAAGACCTTAGCTATTAGGCCAGAGTAAGAGTTAAGACCTTAACCAGTAGGCCAGAGTAAGAGTTAAGACCTTAACCTGTAGGCCATAGTACGAGTCTAAGACCTTAGCTTTTAGGCCAGAGTAAGAGTTAAGACCTTAGCTATTAGGCCTGAGTAAGAGTTAAGACCTTAACCATTAGGCCAGAGTACGAGTCAAAGACCTTAGCTATTAGGCCAGAGTAAGTGTTAAGACCTTAGCTATTAGGCCAGAGTAAGAGTTAAGACCTTAACCATTAGGCCAGAGTACGAGTCTAAGACCTTAGCTATTGGGCCAGAGTAAGAGTTAAGACCTTAGCTATTAGGCCAGAGTAAGAGTTAAGACCTTAAACATTAGGCCAGAGTACGAGTCTAAGACCTTAGCTATTAGGCCAGAGTAAGAGTTAAGACCTTAGCTATTAGGCCAGAGTAAAAGTTAAGACCTTAACCAGTAGGCCAGAGTAAGAGTTAAGACCTTAACCATTAGGCCAGAGTACGAGTCTAAGACCTTAGCTATTAGGCCAGAGTAAGAGTTAAGACCTTAACCAGTAGGCCAGTGTAAGAGTTAAGACCTTAACCATTAGGCCAGAGTACGAGTCTAAGACCTTAGCTATTAGGCCAGAGTAAGAGTTAAGACCTTAACCAGTAGGCCAGTGTAAGAGTTAAGACCTTAACCATTAGGCCAGAGTATGAGTCTAAGACCTTAGCTATTAGGCCATAGTATGAGTCTAAGACCTTAGCTATTAGGCCAGAGTAAGAGTTAAGACCTTAGCTATTAGGCCAGAGTAAGAGTTAAGACCTTAGCTATTAGGCCAGAGTACGAGTCTAAGACCTTAGCTATTAGGCCAGAGTACGAGTCTAAGACCTTAGCTATTAGGCCAGAGTAAGTGTTAAGACCTTAGCTATTAGGCCAGAGTACGAGTCTAAGACCTTAGCTATTAGGCCAGAGTAAGAGTTAAGACCTTTACCAGTAGGCCAGTGTAAGAGTTAAGACCTTAACCATTAGGCCAGAGTACGAGTCTAAGACCTTAGCTATTAGGCCAGAGTACGAGTCTAAGACCTTAGCTATTAGGCCAGAGTAAGAGTTAAGACCTTAGCTATTAGGCCAGAGTACGAGTGTAAGACCTTAGCTATTAGGCCAGAGTACGAGTCTAAGACCTTAGCTATTAGGCCAGAATAAGAGTTAAGACCTTAGCTATTAGGCCAGAGTAAGAGTTAAGACCTTAGCTATTAGGCCAGAGTACGAGTCTAAGACCTTAGCGATCAGGCCATAGTACGAGTCTTACACCTTAGCTATTAGGCCAGAGTAAGAGTTAAGACCTTAACCAGTATGCCAGTGTAAGAGTTAAGACCTTAACCTGTAGGCCAGAGTAAGAGTTAAGACCTTAACCTGTAGGCCATAGTAGGAGTCTTAGACCTTAGCTATTAGGCCAGAGTAAGAGTTAAGACCTTAACCATTAGGCCAGAGTACGAGTCTAAGACCTTAGCTATTAGGCCAGAGTAAGAGTTAAGACCTTAACCAGTAGGCCAGAGTAAGAGTTAAGACCTTAACCTGTAGGCCGTAGTACGAGTCTAAGACCTTAGCTTTTAGGCCAGAGTAAGAGTTAAGACCTTAGCTATTAGGCCTGAGTAAGAGTTAAGACCTTAACCATTAGGCCAGAGTACGAGTCTAAGACCTTAGCTATTAGGCCAGAGTAAGAGTTAAGACCTTAACCATTAGGACAGAGTAAGAGTTAAGACCTTAACCATTAGGCCAGAGTACAAGTCTAAGACCTTAGCTATTAGGCCAGAGTAAGAGTTAAGACCTTAGCTATTAGGCCAGAGTAAGAGTTAAGACCTTAACCAGTTGGCCAGAGTAAGAGTTAAGCCCTTCACCATTAGGCCGGAGTATGAGTCTAAGACCTTAGCTATTAGGCCAGAGTAAGAGTTAAGACCTTAGCTATTAGGCCAGAGTACGAGTCTAAGACCTTAGCTATTAGGCCAGAGTAAGAGTTAAGACCTTAACCAGTAGGCCAGTGTAAGAGTTAAGACCTTAACCATTAGGCCAGAGTACGAGTCTAAGACCTTAGCTATTAGGCCATAGTACGAGTCTAAGACCTTAGCTATTAGGCCAGAGTAAGAGTTAAGACCTTAGCTATTAGGCCAGAGTAAGAGTTAAGACCTTAGCTATTAGGCCAGAGTACGAGTCTAAGACCTTAGCTATTAGGCCAGAGTACGAGTCTAAGACCTTAGCTATTAGGCCAGAGTAAGTGTTAAGACCTTAGCTATTAGGCCAGAGTACGAGTCTAAGACCTTAGCTATTAGGCCAGAGTAAGAGTTAAGACCTTTACCAGTAGGCCAGTGTAAGAGTTAAGACCTTAACCATTAGGCCAGAGTACGAGTCTAAGACCTTAGCTATTAGGCCAGAGTACGAGTCTAAGACCTTAGCTATTAGGCCAGAGTAAGAGTTAAGACCTTAACCATTAGGCCAGAGTAAGAGTTAAGACCTTAAACATTAGGCCAGAGTAAGAGTCTAAGACCTTAGCTATTAGGCCAGAGTAAGAGTTAAGACCTTAACCATTAGGCCAGACTAAGAGTTAAGACCTTAAACATTAGGCCAGAGTACGAGTCTAAGACCTTAGCTATTAGGCCAGAGTAAGAGTTAAGACCTTAACCATTAGGCCAGAGTGCGAGTCTAACACCTTAGCTATTAGGCCAGAGTAAGAGTTAAGACCTTAAACAGTAGGCCAGTGTAAGAGTTAAGACCTTAACCATTAGGCCAGAGTACGAGTCTAAGACCTTAGCTATTAGGCCAGAGTACGAGTCTAAGACCTTAACTATTAGGCCAGAGTAAGAGTTAAGACCTTAGCTATTAGGCCAGAGTACGAGTGTAAGACCTTAGCTATTAGGCCAGAGTACGAGTCTAAGACCTTAGCTATTAGGCCAGAATAAGAGTTAAGACCTTAGCTATTAGGCCAGAGTAAGAGTTAAGACCTAAGCTATTAGGCCAGAGTACGAGTCTAAGACCTTAACTATCAGGCCATAGTACAAATCTTACACCTTAGCTATTAGGCCAGAGTAAGAGTTAAGACCTTAACCCGTACGCCAGTGTAAGAGTTAAGACCTTAACCTGTAGGCCAGAGTAAGAGTTAAGACCTTAAACTGTAGGCCATAGTAGGAGTCTTAGACCTTAGCTATTAGGCCAGAGTAAGAGTTAAGACCTTAGCTATTAGGCCAGAGTAAGAGTTAAGACCTTAACCAGTTGGCCAGAGTAAGAGTTAAGCCCTTCACCATTAGGCCGGAGTATGAGTCTAAGACCTTAGCTATTAGGCCAGAGTAAGAGTTAAGACCTTAACCAGTAGGCCAGTGTAAGAGTTAAGACCTTAACCATTAGGCCAGAGTACGAGTCTAAGACCTTAGCTATTAGGCCAGAGTAAGAGTTAAGACCTTAACCAGTAGGCCAGAGTAACAGTTAAGACCTTAACCATTAGGCCAGAGTACCAGTCTTAGACCTTAGCTATTAGGCCAGAGTAAGAGTTAAGACCTTATCTATTAGGCCAGAGTAAGAGTTAAGACCTTAACCATTAGGCCAGAGTACGAGTCTAAGACCTTAGCTATTAGGCCAGAGTAAGAGTTAAGACCTTAGCTATTAGGCCAGAGTAAGAGTTAAGACCTTAACCATTAGGCCAGAGTACGAGTCTAAGACCTTAGCTATTAGGCCAGAGTAAGAGTTAAGACCTTAGTTATTAGGCCAGAGTAAAAGTTAAGACCTTAACCAGTAGGCCAGAGTAAGAGTTAAGACCTTAACCATTAGGCCAGAGTACGAGTCTAAGACCTTAGCTATTAGGCCAGAGTAAGAGTTAAGACCTTAACCAGTAGGCCAGTGTAAGAGTTAAGACCTTAAGCATTAGGCCAGAGTACGAGTCTAAGACCTTAGCTATTAGGCCAGAGTAAGAGTTAAGACCTTAACCAGTAGGCCAGTGTAAGAGTTAAGACCTTAACCATTAGGCCAGAGTACGAGTCTAAGACCTTAGCTATTAGGCCATAGTACGAGTCTAAGACCTTAGCTATTAGGCCAGAGTAAGAGTTAAGACCTTAACCATTAGGCCAGAGTACGAGTCTAACACCTTAGCTATTAGGCCAGAGTAAGAGTTAAGACCTTAACCATTAGGCCAGAGTATGAGTCTAAGACCTTAGCTATTAGGCCAGAGTAAGAGTTAAGACCTTAACCAGTAGGCCAGAGTAAGAGTTAAGACCTTAACCTGTAGGCCATAGTACGAGTCTAAGACCTTAGCTTTTAGGCCAGAGTAAGAGTTAAGACCTTAGCTATTAGGCCTGAGTAAGAGTTAAGACCTTAACCATTAGGCCAGAGTACGAGTCAAAGACCTTAGCTATTAGGCCAGAGTAAGAGTTAAGACCTTAACCATTAGGACAGAGTAAGAGTTAAGACCTTAACCATTAGGCCAGAGTACGAGTCTAAGACCTTAGCTATTAGGCCAGAGTAAGAGTTAAGACCTTAGCTATTAGGCCAGAGTAAGAGTTAAGTCCTTAACCAGTTGGCCAGAGTAAGAGTTAAGCCCTTCACCATTAGGCCGGAGTATGAGTCTAAGACCTTAGCTATTAGGCCAGAGTAAGAGTTAAGACCTTAGCTATTAGGCCAGAGTACGAGTCTAAGACCTTAGCTATTAGGCCCGAGTAAGAGTTAAGACCTTAACCAGTAGGCCAGTGTAAGAGTTAAGACCTTAACCATTAGGCCAGAGTACGAGTCTAAGACCTTAGCTATTAGGCCATAGTACGAGTCTAAGACCTTAGCTATTAGGCCAGAGTAAGAGTTAAGACCTTAGCTATTAGGCCAGAGTAAGAGTTAAGACCTTAGCTATTAGGCCAGAGTACGAGTCTAAGACCTTAGCTATTAGGCCAGAGTACGAGTCTAAGACCTTAGCTATTAGGCCAGAGTAAGTGTTAAGACCTTAGCTATTAGGCCAGAGTACGAGTCTAAGACCTTAGCTATTAGGCCAGAGTAAGAGTTAAGACCTTTACCAGTAGGCCAGTGTAAGAGTTAAGACCTTAACCATTAGGCCAGAGTACGAGTCTAAGACCTTAGCTATTAGGCCAGAGTACGAGTCTAAGACCTTAGCTATTAGGCCAGAGTAAGAGTTAAGACCTTAACCATTAGGCCAGAGTAAGAGTTAAGACCTTAACCATTAGGCCAGAGTAAGAGTTAAGACCTTAGCTATTAGGCCAGAGTAAGAGTTAAGACCTTAGCTATTAGGCCAGAGTACGAGTCTAAGACCTTAGCTATTAGGCCAGAGTAAGAGTTAAGACCTTAACCAGTAGGCCAGTGTAAGAGTTAAGACCTTAACCATTAGGCCAGAGTACGAGTCTAAGACCTTAGCTATTAGGCCAGAGTACGAGTCTAAGACCTTAGCTATTAGGCCAGAGTAAGAGTTAAGACCTTAGCTATTAGGCCAGAGTACGAGTGTAAGACCTTAGCTATTAGGCCAGAGTACGAGTCTAAGACCTTAGCTATTAGGCCAGAATAAGAGTTAAGACCTTAGCTATTAAGCCAGAGTAAGAGTTAAGACCTTAGCTATTAGGCCAGAGTACGAGTCTAAGACCTTAACTATCAGGCCATAGTACGAGTCTTACACCTTAGCTATTAGGCCAGAGTAAGAGTTAAGACCTTAACCAGTACGCCAGTGTAAGAGTTAAGACCTTAACCTGTAGGCCAGAGTAAGAGTTAAGACCTTAAACTGTAGGCCATAGTAGGAGTCTTAGACCTTAGCTATTAGGCCAGAGTAAGAGTTAAGACCTTAACCAGTAGGCCAGTGTAAGAGTTAAGACCTTAACCATTAGGCCAGAGTACGAGTCTAAGACCTTAGCTATTAGGCCAGAGTAAGAGTTAAGACCTTAACCAGTAGGCCAGAGTAACAGTTAAGACCTTAACCATTAGGCCAGAGTACCAGTCTAAGACCTTAGCTATTAGGCCAGAGTAAGAGTTAAGACCTTAGCTATTAGGCCAGAGTAAGAGTTAAGACCTTAACCATTAGGCCAGAGTACGAGTCTAAGACCTTAGCTATTAGGCCAGAGTAAGAGTTAAGACCTTAGCTATTAGGCCAGAGTAAGAGTTAAGACCTTAACCATTAGGCCAGAGTACGAGTCTAAGACCTTAGCTATTAGGCCAGAGTAAGAGTTAAGACCTTAGTTATTAGGCCAGAGTAAAAGTTAAGACCTTAACCAGTAGGCCAGAGTAAGAGTTAAGACCTTAACCATTAGGCCAGAGTACGAGTCTAAGACCTTAGCTATTAGGCCAGAGTAAGAGTTAAGACCTTAACCAGTAGGCCAGTGTAAGAGTTAAGACCTTAAGCATTAGGCCAGAGTATGAGTCTAAGACCTTAGCTATTAGGCCAGAGTAAGAGTTAAGACCTTAACCAGTAGGCCAGTGTAAGAGTTAAGACCTTAACCATTAGGCCAGAGTACGAGTCTAAGACCTTAGCTATTAGGCCATAGTACGAGTCTAAGACCTTAGCTATTAGGCCAGTGTAAGAGTTAAGACCTTAACCATTAGGCCAGAGTACGAGTCTAACACCTTAGCTATTAGGCCAGAGTAAGAGTTAAGACCTTAACCATTAGGCCAGAGTATGAGTCTAAGACCTTAGCTATTAGGCCAGAGTAAGAGTTAAGACCTTAACCAGTAGGCCAGAGTAAGAGTTAAGACCTTAACCTGTAGGCCATAGTACGAGTCTAAGACCTTAGCTTTTAGGCCAGAGTAAGAGTTAAGACCTTAGCTATTAGGCCTGAGTAAGAGTTAAGACCTTAACCATTAGGCCAGAGTACGAGTCAAAGACCTTAGCTATTAGGCCAGAGTAAGTGTTAAGACCTTAGCTATTAGGCCAGAGTAAGAGTTAAGACCTTAACCATTAGGCCAGAGTACGAGTCTAAGACCTTAGCTATTGGGCCAGAGTAAGAGTTAAGACCTTAGCTATTAGGCCAGAGTAAGAGTTAAGACCTTAAACATTAGGCCAGAGTACGAGTCTAAGACCTTAGCTATTAGGCCAGAGTAAGAGTTAAGACCTTAGCTATTAGGCCAGAGTAAAAGTTAAGACCTTAACCAGTAGGCCAGAGTAAGAGTTAAGACCTTAACCATTAGGCCAGAGTACGAGTCTAAGACCTTAGCTATTAGGCCAGAGTAAGAGTTAAGACCTTAACCAGTAGGCCAGTGTAAGAGTTAAGACCTTAACCATTAGGCCAGAGTACGAGTCTAAGACCTTAGCTATTAGGCCAGAGTAAGAGTTAAGACCTTAACCAGTAGGCCAGTGTAAGAGTTAAGACCTTAACCATTAGGCCAGAGTATGAGTCTAAGACCTTAGCTATTAGGCCATAGTATGAGTCTAAGACCTTAGCTATTAGGCCAGAGTAAGAGTTAAGACCTTAGCTATTAGGCCAGAGTAAGAGTTAAGACCTTAGCTATTAGGCCAGAGTACGAGTCTAAGACCTTAGCTATTAGGCCAGAGTACGAGTCTAAGACCTTAGCTATTAGGCCAGAGTAAGTGTTAAGACCTTAGCTATTAGGCCAGAGTACGAGTCTAAGACCTTAGCTATTAGGCCAGAGTAAGAGTTAAGACCTTTACCAGTAGGCCAGTGTAAGAGTTAAGACCTTAACCATTAGGCCAGAGTAAGAGTCTAAGACCTTAGCTATTAGGCCAGAGTACGAGTCTAAGACCTTAGCTATTAGGCCAGAGTAAGAGTTAAGACCTTAGCTATTAGGCCAGAGTACGAGTGTAAGACCTTAGCTATTAGGCCAGAGTACGAGTCTAAGACCTTAGCTATTAGGCCAGAATAAGAGTTAAGACCTTAGCTATTAGGCCAGAGTAAGAGTTAAGACCTTAGCTATTAGGCCAGAGTACGAGTCTAAGACCTTAGCGATCAGGCCATAGTACGAGTCTTACACCTTAGCTATTAGGCCAGAGTAAGAGTTAAGACCTTAACCAGTATGCCAGTGTAAGAGTTAAGACCTTAACCTGTAGGCCAGAGTAAGAGTTAAGACCTTAACCTGTAGGCCATAGTAGGAGTCTTAGACCTTAGCTATTAGGCCAGAGTAAGAGTTAAGACCTTAACCATTAGGCCAGAGTACGAGTCTAAGACCTTAGCTATTAGGCCAGAGTAAGAGTTAAGACCTTAACCAGTAGGCCAGAGTAAGAGTTAAGACCTTAACCTGTAGGCCATAGTACGAGTCTAAGACCTTAGCTTTTAGGCCAGAGTAAGAGTTAAGACCTTAGCTATTAGGCCTGAGTAAGAGTTAAGACCTTAACCATTAGGCCAGAGTACGAGTCTAAGACATTAGCTATTAGGCCAGAGTAAGAGTTAAGACCTTAACCATTAGGACAGAGTAAGAGTTAAGACCTTAACCAGTAGGCCAGTGTAAGAGTTAAGACCTTAACCATTAGGCCAGAGTACGAGTCTAAGACCTTAGCTATTAGGCCAGAGTAAGAGTTAAGACCTTAACCAGTAGGCCAGAGTAACAGTTAAGACCTTAACCATTAGGCCAGAGTACCAGTCTAAGACCTTAGCTATTAGGCCAGAGTAAGAGTTAAGACCTTAGCTATTAGGCCAGAGTAAGAGTTAAGACCTTAACCATTAGGCCAGAGTACGAGTCTAAGACCTTAGCTATTAGGCCAGAGTAAGAGTTAAGACCTTAGCTATTAGGCCAGAGTAAGAGTTAAGACCTTAACCATTAGGCCAGAGTACGAGTCTAAGACCTTAGCTATTAGGCCAGAGTAAGAGTTAAGACCTTAGTTATTAGGCCAGAGTAAAAGTTAAGACCTTAACCAGTAGGCCAGAGTAAGAGTTAAGACCTTAACCATTAGGCCAGAGTACGAGTCTAAGACCTTAGCTATTAGGCCAGAGTAAGAGTTAAGACCTTAACCAGTAGGCCAGTGTAAGAGTTAAGACCTTAAGCATTAGGCCAGAGTATGAGTCTAAGACCTTAGCTATTAGGCCAGAGTAAGAGTTAAGACCTTAACCAGTAGGCCAGTGTAAGAGTTAAGACCTTAACCATTAGGCCAGAGTACGAGTCTAAGACCTTAGCTATTAGGCCATAGTACGAGTCTAAGACCTTAGCTATTAGGCCAGTGTAAGAGTTAAGACCTTAACCATTAGGCCAGAGTACGAGTCTAACACCTTAGCTATTAGGCCAGAGTAAGAGTTAAGACCTTAACCATTAGGCCAGAGTATGAGTCTAAGACCTTAGCTATTAGGCCAGAGTAAGAGTTAAGACCTTAACCAGTAGGCCAGAGTAAGAGTTAAGACCTTAACCTGTAGGCCATAGTACGAGTCTAAGACCTTAGCTTTTAGGCCAGAGTAAGAGTTAAGACCTTAGCTATTAGGCCTGAGTAAGAGTTAAGACCTTAACCATTAGGCCAGAGTACGAGTCAAAGACCTTAGCTATTAGGCCAGAGTAAGTGTTAAGACCTTAGCTATTAGGCCAGAGTAAGAGTTAAGACCTTAACCATTAGGCCAGAGTACGAGTCTAAGACCTTAGCTATTGGGCCAGAGTAAGAGTTAAGACCTTAGCTATTAGGCCAGAGTAAGAGTTAAGACCTTAAACATTAGGCCAGAGTACGAGTCTAAGACCTTAGCTATTAGGCCAGAGTAAGAGTTAAGACCTTAGCTATTAGGCCAGAGTAAAAGTTAAGACCTTAACCAGTAGGCCAGAGTAAGAGTTAAGACCTTAACCATTAGGCCAGAGTACGAGTCTAAGACCTTAGCTATTAGGCCAGAGTAAGAGTTAAGACCTTAACCAGTAGGCCAGTGTAAGAGTTAAGACCTTAACCATTAGGCCAGAGTACGAGTCTAAGACCTTAGCTATTAGGCCAGAGTAAGAGTTAAGACCTTAACCAGTAGGCCAGTGTAAGAGTTAAGACCTTAACCATTAGGCCAGAGTATGAGTCTAAGACCTTAGCTATTAGGCCATAGTATGAGTCTAAGACCTTAGCTATTAGGCCAGAGTAAGAGTCAAGACCTTAGCTATTAGGCCAGAGTAAGAGTTAAGACCTTAGCTATTAGGCCAGAGTACGAGTCTAAGACCTTAGCTATTAGGCCAGAGTACGAGTCTAAGACCTTAGCTATTAGGCCAGAGTAAGTGTTAAGACCTTAGCTATTAGGCCAGAGTACGAGTCTAAGACCTTAGCTATTAGGCCAGAGTAAGAGTTAAGACCTTTACCAGTAGGCCAGTGTAAGAGTTAAGACCTTAACCATTAGGCCAGAGTAAGAGTCTAAGACCTTAGCTATTAGGCCAGAGTACGAGTCTAAGACCTTAGCTATTAGGCCAGAGTAAGAGTTAAGACCTTAGCTATTAGGCCAGAGTACGAGTGTAAGACCTTAGCTATTAGGCCAGAGTACGAGTCTAAGACCTTAGCTATTAGGCCAGAATAAGAGTTAAGACCTTAGCTATTAGGCCAGAGTAAGAGTTAAGACCTTAGCTATTAGGCCAGAGTACGAGTCTAAGACCTTAGCGATCAGGCCATAGTACGAGTCTTACACCTTAGCTATTAGGCCAGAGTAAGAGTTAAGACCTTAACCAGTATGCCAGTGTAAGAGTTAAGACCTTAACCTGTAGGCCAGAGTAAGAGTTAAGACCTTAACCTGTAGGCCATAGTAGGAGTCTTAGACCTTAGCTATTAGGCCAGAGTAAGAGTTAAGACCTTAACCATTAGGCCAGAGTACGAGTCTAAGACCTTAGCTATTAGGCCAGAGTAAGAGTTAAGACCTTAACCAGTAGGCCAGAGTAAGAGTTAAGACCTTAACCTGTAGGCCATAGTACGAGTCTAAGACCTTAGCTTTTAGGCCAGAGTAAGAGTTAAGACCTTAGCTATTAGGCCTGAGTAAGAGTTAAGACCTTAACCATTAGGCCAGAGTACGAGTCTAAGACATTAGCTATTAGGCCAGAGTAAGAGTTAAGACCTTAACCATTAGGACAGAGTAAGAGTTAAGACCTTAACCATTAGGCCAGAGTACGAGTCTAAGACCTTAGCTATTAGGCCAGAGTAAGAGTTAAGACCTTAACCAGTAGGCCAGTGTAAGAGTTAAGACCTTAACCATTAGGCCAGAGTACGAGTCTAAGACCTTAGCTATTAGGCCAGAGTAAGAGTTAAGACCTTAACCAGTAGGCCAGAGTAACAGTTAAGACCTTAACCATTAGGCCAGAGTACCAGTCTAAGACCTTAGCTATTAGGCCAGAGTAAGAGTTAAGACCTTAGCTATTAGGCCAGAGTAAGAGTTAAGACCTTAACCATTAGGCCAGAGTACGAGTCTAAGACCTTAGCTATTAGGCCAGAGTAAGAGTTAAGACCTTAGCTATTAGGCCAGAGTAAGAGTTAAGACCTTAACCATTAGGCCAGAGTACGAGTCTAAGACCTTAGCTATTAGGCCAGAGTAAGAGTTAAGACCTTAGTTATTAGGCCAGAGTAAAAGTTAAGACCTTAACCAGTAGGCCAGAGTAAGAGTTAAGACCTTAACCATTAGGCCAGAGTACGAGTCTAAGACCTTAGCTATTAGGCCAGAGTAAGAGTTAAGACCTTAACCAGTAGGCCAGTGTAAGAGTTAAGACCTTAAGCATTAGGCCAGAGTATGAGTCTAAGACCTTAGCTATTAGGCCAGAGTAAGAGTTAAGACCTTAACCAGTAGGCCAGTGTAAGAGTTAAGACCTTAACCATTAGGCCAGAGTACGAGTCTAAGACCTTAGCTATTAGGCCATAGTACGAGTCTAAGACCTTAGCTATTAGGCCAGTGTAAGAGTTAAGACCTTAACCATTAGGCCAGAGTACGAGTCTAACACCTTAGCTATTAGGCCAGAGTAAGAGTTAAGACCTTAACCATTAGGCCAGAGTATGAGTCTAAGACCTTAGCTATTAGGCCAGAGTAAGAGTTAAGACCTTAACCAGTAGGCCAGAGTAAGAGTTAAGACCTTAACCTGTAGGCCATAGTACGAGTCTAAGACCTTAGCTTTTAGGCCAGAGTAAGAGTTAAGACCTTAGCTATTAGGCCTGAGTAAGAGTTAAGACCTTAACCATTAGGCCAGAGTACGAGTCAAAGACCTTAGCTATTAGGCCAGAGTAAGTGTTAAGACCTTAGCTATTAGGCCAGAGTAAGAGTTAAGACCTTAACCATTAGGCCAGAGTACGAGTCTAAGACCTTAGCTATTGGGCCAGAGTAAGAGTTAAGACCTTAGCTATTAGGCCAGAGTAAGAGTTAAGACCTTAAACATTAGGCCAGAGTACGAGTCTAAGACCTTAGCTATTAGGCCAGAGTAAGAGTTAAGACCTTAGCTATTAGGCCAGAGTAAAAGTTAAGACCTTAACCAGTAGGCCAGAGTAAGAGTTAAGACCTTAACCATTAGGCCAGAGTACGAGTCTAAGACCTTAGCTATTAGGCCAGAGTAAGAGTTAAGACCTTAACCAGTAGGCCAGTGTAAGAGTTAAGACCTTAACCATTAGGCCAGAGTACGAGTCTAAGACCTTAGCTATTAGGCCAGAGTAAGAGTTAAGACCTTAACCAGTAGGCCAGTGTAAGAGTTAAGACCTTAACCATTAGGCCAGAGTATGAGTCTAAGACCTTAGCTATTAGGCCATAGTATGAGTCTAAGACCTTAGCTATTAGGCCAGAGTAAGAGTCAAGACCTTAGCTATTAGGCCAGAGTAAGAGTTAAGACCTTAGCTATTAGGCCAGAGTACGAGTCTAAGACCTTAGCTATTAGGCCAGAGTACGAGTCTAAGACCTTAGCTATTAGGCCAGAGTAAGTGTTAAGACCTTAGCTATTAGGCCAGAGTACGAGTCTAAGACCTTAGCTATTAGGCCAGAGTAAGAGTTAAGACCTTTACCAGTAGGCCAGTGTAAGAGTTAAGACCTTAACCATTAGGCCAGAGTAAGAGTCTAAGACCTTAGCTATTAGGCCAGAGTACGAGTCTAAGACCTTAGCTATTAGGCCAGAGTAAGAGTTAAGACCTTAGCTATTAGGCCAGAGTACGAGTGTAAGACCTTAGCTATTAGGCCAGAGTACGAGTCTAAGACCTTAGCTATTAGGCCAGAATAAGAGTTAAGACCTTAGCTATTAGGCCAGAGTAAGAGTTAAGACCTTAGCTATTAGGCCAGAGTACGAGTCTAAGACCTTAGCGATCAGGCCATAGTACGAGTCTTACACCTTAGCTATTAGGCCAGAGTAAGAGTTAAGACCTTAACCAGTATGCCAGTGTAAGAGTTAAGACCTTAACCTGTAGGCCA
This sequence comes from Triturus cristatus, assembly GCF_964204655.1. Lineage (NCBI taxonomy): Eukaryota > Metazoa > Chordata > Amphibia > Caudata > Salamandridae > Triturus > Triturus cristatus. Next base: position 1,101,274,371 of record NC_140589.1, on the reverse strand, counting down.
GAGTAAGAGTTAAGACCTTAACCTGTAGGCCATAGTAGGAGTCTTAGACCTTAGCTATTAGGCCAGAGTAAGAGTTAAGACCTTAACCATTAGGCCAGAGTACGAGTCTAAGACCTTAGCTATTAGGCCAGAGTAAGAGTTAAGACCTTAACCAGTAGGCCAGAGTAAGAGTTAAGACCTTAACCTGTAGGCCATAGTACGAGTCTAAGACCTTAGCTTTTAGGCCAGAGTAAGAGTTAAGACCTTAGCTATTAGGCCTGAGTAAGAGTTAAGACCTTAACCATTAGGCCAGAGTACGAGTCTAAGACATTAGCTATTAGGCCAGAGTAAGAGTTAAGACCTTAACCATTAGGACAGAGTAAGAGTTAAGACCTTAACCATTAGGCCAGAGTACGAGTCTAAGACCTTAGCTATTAGGCCAGAGTAAGAGTTAAGACCTTAGCTATTAGGCCAGAGTAAGAGTTAAGACCTTAACCAGTTGGCCAGAGTAAGAGTTAAGCCCTTCACCATTAGGCCGGAGTATGAGTCTAAGACCTTAGCTATTAGGCCAGAGTAAGAGTTAAGACCTTAGCTATTAGGCCAGAGTACGAGTCTAAGACCTTAGCTATTAGGCCAGAGTAAGAGTTAAGACCTTAACCAGTAGGCCAGTGTAAGAGTTAAGACCTTAACCATTAGGCCAGAGTACGAGTCTAAGACCTTAGCTATTAGGCCATAGTACGAGTCTAAGACCTTAGCTATTAGGCCAGAGTAAGAGTTAAGACCTTAGCTATTAGGCCAGAGTAAGAGTTAAGACCTTAGCTATTAGGCCAGAGTACGAGTCTAAGACCTTAGCTATTAGGCCAGAGTACGAGTCTAAGACCTTAGCTATTAGGCCAGAGTAAGTGTTAAGACCTTAGCTATTAGGCCAGAGTACGAGTCTAAGACCTTAGCTATTAGGCCAGAGTAAGAGTTAAGACCTTTACCAGTAGGCCAGTGTAAGAGTTAAGACCTTAACCATTAGGCCAGAGTACGAGTCTAAGACCTTAGCTATTAGGCCAGAGTACGAGTCTAAGACCTTAGCTATTAGGCCAGAGTAAGAGTTAAGACCTTAACCATTAGGCCAGAGTAAGAGTTAAGACCTTAACCATTAGGCCAGAGTACGAGTCTAAGACCTTAGCTATTAGGCCAGAGTAAGAGTTAAGACCTTAACCAGTAGGCCAGAGTAACAGTTAAGACCTTAACCATTAGGCCAGAGTACCAGTCTAAGACCTTAGCTATTAGGCCAGAGTAAGAGTTAAGACCTTAGCTATTAGGCCAGAGTAAGAGTTAAGACCTTAACCATTAGGCCAGAGTACGAGTCTAAGACCTTAGCTATTAGGCCAGAGTAAGAGTTAAGACCTTAGCTATTAGGCCAGAGTAAGAGTTAAGACCTTAACCATTAGGCCAGAGTACGAGTCTAAGACCTTAGCTATTAGGCCAGAGTAAGAGTTAAGACCTTAGTTATTAGGCCAGAGTAAAAGTTAAGACCTTAACCAGTAGGCCAGAGTAAGAGTTAAGACCTTAACCATTAGGCCAGAGTACGAGTCTAAGACCTTAGCTATTAGGCCAGAGTAAGAGTTAAGACCTTAACCAGTAGGCCAGTGTAAGAGTTAAGACCTTAAGCATTAGGCCAGAGTATGAGTCTAAGACCTTAGCTATTAGGCCAGAGTAAGAGTTAAGACCTTAACCAGTAGGCCAGTGTAAGAGTTAAGACCTTAACCATTAGGCCAGAGTACGAGTCTAAGACCTTAGCTATTAGGCCATAGTACGAGTCTAAGACCTTAGCTATTAGGCCAGTGTAAGAGTTAAGACCTTAACCATTAGGCCAGAGTACGAGTCTAACACCTTAGCTATTAGGCCAGAGTAAGAGTTAAGACCTTAACCATTAGGCCAGAGTATGAGTCTAAGACCTTAGCTATTAGGCCAGAGTAAGAGTTAAGACCTTAACCAGTAGGCCAGAGTAAGAGTTAAGACCTTAACCTGTAGGCCATAGTACGACTCTAAGACCTTAGCTTTTAGGCCAGAGTAAGAGTTAAGACCTTAGCTATTAGGCCTGAGTAAGAGTTAAGACCTTAACCATTAGGCCAGAGTACGAGTCAAAGACCTTAGCTATTAGGCCAGAGTAAGTGTTAAGACCTTAGCTATTAGGCCAGAGTAAGAGTTAAGACCTTAACCATTAGGCCAGAGTACGAGTCTAAGACCTTAGCTATTGGGCCAGAGTAAGAGTTAAGACCTTAGCTATTAGGCCAGAGTAAGAGTTAAGACCTTAAACATTAGGCCAGAGTACGAGTCTAAGACCTTAGCTATTAGGCCAGAGTAAGAGTTAAGACCTTAGCTATTAGGCCAGAGTAAAAGTTAAGACCTTAACCAGTAGGCCAGAGTAAGAGTTAAGACCTTAACCATTAGGCCAGAGTACGAGTCTAAGACCTTAGCTATTAGGCCAGAGTAAGAGTTAAGACCTTAACCAGTAGGCCAGTGTAAGAGTTAAGACCTTAACCATTAGGCCAGAGTACGAGTCTAAGACCTTAGCTATTAGGCCAGAGTAAGAGTTAAGACCTTAACCAGTAGGCCAGTGTAAGAGTTAAGACCTTAACCATTAGGCCAGAGTATGAGTCTAAGACCTTAGCTATTAGGCCATAGTATGAGTCTAAGACCTTAGCTATTAGGCCAGAGTAAGAGTTAAGACCTTAGCTATTAGGCCAGAGTAAGAGTTAAGACCTTAGCTATTAGGCCAGAGTACGAGTCTAAGACCTTAGCTATTAGTCCAGAGTACGAGTCTAAGACCTTAGCTATTAGGCCAGAGTAAGTGTTAAGACCTTAGCTATTAGGCCAGAGTACGAGTCTAAGACCTTAGCTATTAGGCCAGAGTAAGAGTTAAGACCTTTACCAGTAGGCCAGTGTAAGAGTTAAGACCTTAACCATTAGGCCAGAGTACGAGTCTAAGACCTTAGCTATTAGGCCAGAGTACGAGTCTAAGACCTTAGCTATTAGGCCAGAGTAAGAGTTAAGACCTTAGCTATTAGGCCAGAGTACGAGTGTAAGACCTTAGCTATTAGGCCAGAGTACGAGTCTAAGACCTTAGCTATTAGGCCAGAATAAGAGTTAAGACCTTAGCTATTAGGCCAGAGTAAGAGTTAAGACCTTAGCTATTAGGCCAGAGTACGAGTCTAAGACCTTAGCGATCAGGCCATAGTACGAGTCTTACACCTTAGCTATTAGGCCAGAGTAAGAGTTAAGACCTTAACCAGTATGCCAGTGTAAGAGTTAAGACCTTAACCTGTAGGCCAGAGTAAGAGTTAAGACCTTAACCTGTAGGCCATAGTAGGAGTCTTAGACCTTAGCTATTAGGCCAGAGTAAGAGTTAAGACCTTAACCATTAGGCCAGAGTACGAGTCTAAGACCTTAGCTATTAGGCCAGAGTAAGAGTTAAGACCTTAACCAGTAGGCCAGAGTAAGAGTTAAGACCTTAACCTGTAGGCCATAGTACGAGTCTAAGACCTTAGCTTTTAGGCCAGAGTAAGAGTTAAGACCTTAGCTATTAGGCCTGAGTAAGAGTTAAGACCTTAACCATTAGGCCAGAGTACGAGTCTAAGACCTTAGCTATTAGGCCAGAGTAAGAGTTAAGACCTTAACCATTAGGACAGAGTAAGAGTTAAGACCTTAACCATTAGGCCAGAGTACGAGTCTAAGACCTTAGCTATTAGGCCAGAGTAAGAGTTAAGACCTTAGCTATTAGGCCAGAGTAAGAGTTAAGACCTTAACCAGTTGGCCAGAGTAAGAGTTAAGCCCTTCACCATTAGGCCGGAGTATGAGTCTAAGACCTTAGCTATTAGGCCAGAGTAAGAGTTAAGACCTTAGCTATTAGGCCAGAGTACGAGTCTAAGACCTTAGCTATTAGGCCAGAGTAAGAGTTAAGACCTTAACCAGTAGGCCAGTGTAAGAGTTAAGACCTTAACCATTAGGCCAGAGTACGAGTCTAAGACCTTAGCTATTAGGCCATAGTACGAGTCTAAGACCTTAGCTATTAGGCCAGAGTAAGAGTTAAGACCTTAGCTATTAGGCCAGAGTAAGAGTTAAGACCTTAGCTATTAGGCCAGAGTACGAGTCTAAGACCTTAGCTATTAGGCCAGAGTACGAGTCTAAGACCTTAGCTATTAGGCCAGAGTAAGTGTTAAGACCTTAGCTATTAGGCCAGAGTACGAGTCTAAGACCTTAGCTATTAGGCCAGAGTAAGAGTTAAGACCTTTACCAGTAGGCCAGTGTAAGAGTTAAGACCTTAACCATTAGGCCAGAGTACGAGTCTAAGACCTTAGCTATTAGGCCAGAGTACGAGTCTAAGACCTTAGCTATTAGGCCAGAGTAAGAGTTAAGACCTTAACCATTAGGCCAGAGTAAGAGTTAAGACCTTAACCATTAGGCCAGAGTAAGAGTTAAGACCTTAGCTATTAGGCCAGAGTAAGAGTTAAGACCTTAGCTATTAGGCCAGAGTACGAGTCTAAGACCTTAGCTATTAGGCCAGAGTAAGAGTTAAGACCTTAACCAGTAGGCCAGTGTAAGAGTTAAGACCTTAACCATTAGGCCAGAGTACGAGTCTAAGACCTTAGCTATTAGGCCAGAGTACGAGTCTAGGACCTTAGCTATTAGGCCAGAGTAAGAGTTAAGACCTTAGCTATTAGGCCAGAGTACGAGTGTAAGACCTTAGCTATTAGGCCAGAGTACGAGTCTAAGACCTTAGCTATTAGGCCAGAATAAGAGTTAAGACCTTAGCTATTAAGCCAGAGTAAGAGTTAAGACCTTAGCTATTAGGCCAGAGTACGAGTCTAAGACCTTAACTATCAGGCCATAGTACGAGTCTTACACCTTAGCTATTAGGCCAGAGTAAGAGTTAAGACCTTAACCAGTACGCCAGTGTAAGAGTTAAGACCTTAACCTGTAGGCCAGAGTAAGAGTTAAGACCTTAAACTGTAGGCCATAGTAGGAGTCTTAGACCTTAGCTATTAGGCCAGAGTAAGAGTTAAGACCTTAGCTATTAGGCCAGAGTAAGAGTTAAGACGTTAACCAGTTGGCCAGAGTAAGAGTTAAGCCCTTCACCATTAGGCCGGAGTATGAGTCTAAGACCTTAGCTATTAGGCCAGAGTAAGAGTTAAGACCTTAACCAGTAGGCCAGTGTAAGAGTTAAGACCTTAACCATTAGGCCAGAGTACGAGTCTAAGACCTTAGCTATTAGGCCAGAGTAAGAGTTAAGACCTTAACCAGTAGGCCAGAGTAACAGTTAAGACCTTAACCATTAGGCCAGAGTACCAGTCTAAGACCTTAGCTATTAGGCCAGAGTAAGAGTTAAGACCTTAGCTATTAGGCCAGAGTAAGAGTTAAGACCTTAACCATTAGGCCAGAGTACGAGTCTAAGACCTTAGCTATTAGGCCAGAGTAAGAGTTAAGACCTTAGCTATTAGGCCAGAGTAAGAGTTAAGACCTTAACCATTAGGCCAGAGTACGAGTCTAAGACCTTAGCTATTAGGCTAGAGTAAGAGTTAAGACCTTAGTTATTAGGCCAGAGTAAAAGTTAAGACCTTAACCAGTAGGCCAGAGTAAGAGTTAAGACCTTAACCATTAGGCCAGAGTACGAGTCTAAGACCTTAGCTATTAGGCCAGAGTAAGAGTTAAGACCTTAACCACAAGGCCAGTGTAAGAGTTAAGACCTTAAGCATTAGGCCAGAGTACGAGTCTAAGACCTTAGCTATTAGGCCAGAGTAAGAGTTAAGACCTTAACCAGTAGGCCAGTGTAAGAGTTAAGACCTTAACCATTAGGCCAGAGTACGAGTCTAAGACCTTAGCTATTAGGCCATAGTACGAGTCTAAGACCTTAGCTATTAGGCCAGAGTAAGAGTTAAGACCTTAGCTATTAGGCCAGAGTAAGAGTTAAGACCTTAGCTATTAGGCCAGAGTACGAGTCTAATACCTTAGCTATTAGGCCAGAGTACGAGTCTAAGACCTTAGCTATTAGGCCAGAGTAAGAGTTAAGACCTTAGCTATTAGGCCAGAGTACGAGTCTAAGACCTTAGCTATTAGGCCAGAGTAAGAGTTAAGACCTTAACCAGTAGGCCAGTGCAAGAGTTAAGACCTTAACCATTAGGCCAGAGTACGAGTCTAAGACCTTAGCTATTAGGCCGGAGTACGAGTCTAAGACCTTAGCTATTAGGCCAGAGTATGAGTCTAAGACCTTAGCTATTAGGCCAGAGTAAGAGTTAAGACCTTAGCTATTAGGCCAGAGTACGAGTGTAAGACCTTAGCTATTAGGCCAGAGTACGAGTCTAAGACCTTAGCTATTAGGCCAGAATAAGAGTTAAGACCTTAGCTATTAGGCCAGAGTAAGAGTTAAGACCTTAGCTATTAGGCCAGAGTACGAGTCTAAGACCTTAACTATCAGGCCATAGTACAAATCTTACACCTTAGCTATTAGGCCAGAGTAAGAGTTAAGATCTTAACCCGTACGCCAGTGTAAGAGTTAAGACCTTAACCTGTAGGCCAGAGTAAGAGTTAAGACCTTAAACTGTAGGCCATAGTAGGAGTCTTAGACCTTAGCTATTAGGCCAGAGTAAGAGTTAAGACCTTAGCTATTAGGCCAGAGTAAGAGTTAAGACCTTAACCAGTTGGCCAGAGTAAGAGTTAAGCCCTTCACCATTAGGCCGGAGTATGAGTCTAAGACCTTAGCTATTAGGCCAGAGTAAGAGTTAAGACCTTAACCAGTAGGCCAGTGTAAGAGTTAAGACCTTAACCATTAGGCCAGAGTACGAGTCTAAGACCTTAGCTATTAGGCCAGAGTAAGAGTTAAGACCTTAACCAGTAGGCCAGAGTAACAGTTAAGACCTTAACCATTAGGCCAGAGTACCAGTCTAAGACCTTAGCTATTAGGCCAGAGTAAGAGTTAAGACCTTAGCTATTAGGCCAGAGTAAGAGTTAAGACCTTAACCATTAGGCCAGAGTACGAGTCTAAGACCTTAGCTATTAGGCCAGAGTAAGAGTTAAGACCTTAGCTATTAGGCCAGAGTAAGAGTTAAGACCTTAACCATTAGGCCAGAGTACGAGTCTAAGACCTTAGCTATTAGGCCAGAGTAAGAGTTAAGACCTTAGTTATTAGGCCAGAGTAAAAGTTAAGACCTTAACCAGTAGGCCAGAGTAAGAGTTAAGACCTTAACCATTAGGCCAGAGTACGAGTCTAAGACCTTAGCTATTAGGCCAGAGTAAGAGTTAAGACCTTAACCAGTAGGCCAGTGTAAGAGTTAAGACCTTAAGCATTAGGCCAGAGTACGAGTCTAAGACCTTAGCTATTAGGCCAGAGTAAGAGTTAAGACCTTAACCAGTAGGCCAGTGTAAGAGTTAAGACCTTAACCATTAGGCCAGAGTACGAGTCTAAGACCTTAGCTATTAGGCCATAGTACGAGTCTAAGACCTTAGCTATTAGGCCAGAGTAAGAGTTAAGACCTTAACCATTAGGCCAGAGTACGAGTCTAACACCTTAGCTATTAGGCCAGAGTAAGAGTTTAGACCTTAACCATTAGGCCAGAGTATGAGTCTAAGACCTTAGCTATTAGGCCAGAGTAAGAGTTAAGACCTTAACCAGTAGGCCAGAGTAAGAGTTAAAACCTTAACCTGTAGGCCATAGTACGAGTCTAAGACCTTAGCTTTTAGGCCAGAGTAAGAGTTAAGACCTTAGCTATTAGGCCTGAGTAAGAGTTAAGACCTTAACCATTAGGCCAGAGTACGAGTCAAAGACCTTAGCTATTAGGCCAGAGTAAGAGTTAAGACCTTAACCATTAGGACAGAGTAAGAGTTAAGACCTTAACCATTAGGCCAGAGTACGAGTCTAAGACCTTAGCTATTAGGCCAGAGTAAGAGTTAAGACCTTAGCTATTAGGCCAGAGTAAGAGTTAAGTCCTTAACCAGTTGGCCAGAGTAAGAGTTAAGCCCTTCACCATTAGGCCGGAGTATGAGTCTAAGACCTTAGCTATTAGGCCAGAGTAAGAGTTAAGACCTTAGCTATTAGGCCAGAGTACGAGTCTAAGACCTTAGCTATTAGGCCAGAGTAAGAGTTAAGACCTTAACCAGTAGGCCAGTGTAAGAGTTAAGACCTTAACCATTAGGCCAGAGTACGAGTCTAAGACCTTAGCTATTAGGCCATAGTACGAGTCTAAGACCTTAGCTATTAGGCCAGAGTAAGAGTTAAGACCTTAGCTATTAGGCCAGAGTACGAGTCTAAGACCTTAGCTATTAGGCCAGAGTACGAGTCTAAGACCTTAGCTATTAGGCCAGAGTAAGTGTTAAGACCTTAGCTATTAGGCCAGAGTACGAGTCTAAGACCTTAGCTATTAGGCCAGAGTAAGAGTTAAGACCTTTACCAGTAGGCCAGTGTAAGAGTTAAGACCTTAACCATTAGGCCAGAGTACGAGTCTAAGACCTTAGCTATTAGGCCAGAGTACAAGTCTAAGACCTTAGCTATTAGGCCAGAGTAAGAGTTAAGACCTTAACCATTAGGCCAGAGTAAGAGTTAAGACCTTAACCATTAGGCCAGAGTAAGAGTTAAGACCTTAGCTATTAGGCCAGAGTAAGAGTTAAGACCTTAGCTATTAGGCCAGAGTACGAGTCTAAGACCTTAACTATCAGGCCATAGTACGAGTCTTACACCTTAGCTATTAGGCCAGAGTAAGAGTTAAGACCTTAACCATTAGGCCAGAGTACGAGTCTAAGACCTTAGCTATTAGGCCAGAGTACGAGTCTAAGACCTTAGCTATTAGGCCAGAGTAAGAGTTAAGACCTTAGCTATTAGGCCAGAGTACGAGTGTAAGACCTTAGCTATTAGGCCAGAGTACGAGTCTAAGACCTTAGCTATTAGGCCAGAATAAGAGTTAAGACCTTAGCTATTAAGCCAGAGTAAGAGTTAAGACCTTAGCTATTAGGCCAGAGTACGAGTCTAAGACCTTAACTATCAGGCCATAGTACGAGTCTTACACCTTAGCTATTAGGCCAGAGTAAGAGTTAAGACCTTAACCAGTACGCCAGTGTAAGAGTTAAGACCTTAACCTGTAGGCCAGAGTAAGAGTTAAGACCTTAAACTGTAGGCCATAGTAGGAGTCTTAGACCTTAGCTATTAGGCCAGAGTAAGAGTTAAGACCTTAGCTATTAGGCCAGAGTAAGAGTTAAGACGTTAACCAGTTGGCCAGAGTAAGAGTTAAGCCCTTCACCATTAGGCCGGAGTATGAGTCTAAGACCTTAGCTATTAGGCCAGAGTAAGAGTTAAGACCTTAACCAGTAGGCCAGTGTAAGAGTTAAGACCTTAACCATTAGGCCAGAGTACGAGTCTAAGACCTTAGCTATTAGGCCAGAGTAAGAGTTAAGACCTTAACCAGTAGGCCAGAGTAACAGTTAAGACCTTAACCATTAGGCCAGAGTACCAGTCTAAGACCTTAGCTATTAGGCCAGAGTAAGAGTTAAGACCTTAGCTATTAGGCCAGAGTAAGAGTTAAGACCTTAACCATTAGGCCAGAGTACGAGTCTAAGACCTTAGCTATTAGGCCAGAGTAAGAGTTAAGACCTTAGCTATTAGGCCAGAGTAAGAGTTAAGACCTTAACCATTAGGCCAGAGTACGAGTCTAAGACCTTAGCTATTAGGCCAGAGTAAGAGTTAAGACCTTAGTTATTAGGCCAGAGTAAAAGTTAAGACCTTAACCAGTAGGCCAGAGTAAGAGTTAAGACCTTAACCATTAGGCCAGAGTACGAGTCTAAGACCTTAGCTATTAGGCCAGAGTAAGAGTTAAGACCTTAACCACAAGGCCAGTGTAAGAGTTAAGACCTTAAGCATTAGGCCAGAGTACGAGTCTAAGACCTTAGCTATTAGGCCAGAGTAAGAGTTAAGACCTTAACCAGTAGGCCAGTGTAAGAGTTAAGACCTTAACCATTAGGCCAGAGTACGAGTCTAAGACCTTAGCTATTAGGCCATAGTACGAGTCTAAGACCTTAGCTATTAGGCCAGAGTAAGAGTTAAGACCTTAGCTATTAGGCCAGAGTAAGAGTTAAGACCTTAGCTATTAGGCCAGAGTACGAGTCTAATACCTTAGCTATTAGGCCAGAGTACGAGTCTAAGACCTTAGCTATTAGGCCAGAGTAAGAGTTAAGACCTTAGCTATTAGGCCAGAGTACGAGTCTAAGACCTTAGCTATTAGGCCAGAGTAAGAGATTAAGACCTTAACCATTAGGCCAGAGTACGAGTCTAAGACCTTAGCTATTAGGCCAGAGTAAGAGTTAAGACCTTAACCAGTAGGCCAGAGTAAGAGTTAAGACCTTAACCTGTAGGCCATAGTACGAGTCTAAGACCTTAGCTTTTAGGCCAGAGTAAGAGTTAAGACCTTAGCTATTAGGCCTGAGTAAGAGTTAAGACCTTAACCATTAGGCCAGAGTACGAGTCTAAGACCTTAGCTATTAGGCCAGAGTAAGAGTTAAGACCTTAACCATTAGGACAGAGTAAGAGTTAAGACCTTAACCATTAGGCCAGAGTACGAGTCTAAGACCTTAGCTATTAGGCCAGAGTAAGAGTTAAGACCTTAGCTATTAGGCCAGAGTAAGAGTTAAGACCTTAACCAGTTGGCCAGAGTAAGAGTTAAGCCCTTCACCGTTAGGCCGGAGTATGAGTCTAAGACCTTAGCTATTAGGCCAGAGTAAGAGTTAAGACCTTAGCTATTAGGCCAGAGTACGAGTCTAAGACATTAGCTATTAGGCCAGAGTAAGAGTTAAGACCTTAACCAGTAGGCCAGTGTAAGAGTTAAGACCTTAACCATTAGGCCAGAGTACGAGTCTAAGACCTTAGCTATTAGGCCATAGTACGAGTCTAAGACCTTAGCTATTAGGCCAGAGTAAGAGTTAAGACCTTAGCTATTAGGCCAGAGTAAGAGTTAAGACCTTAGCTATTAGGCCAGAGTACGAGTCTAAGACCTTAGCTATTAGGCCAGAGTACGAGTCTAAGACCTTAGCTATTAGGCCAGAGTAAGTGTTAAGACCTTAGCTATTAGGCCAGAGTACGAGTCTAAGACCTTAGCTATTAGGCCAGAGTAAGAGTTAAGACCTTTACCAGTAGGCCAGTGTAAGAGTTAAGACCTTAACCATTAGGCCAGAGTACGAGTCTAAGACCTTAGCTATTAGGCCAGAGTACGAGTCTAAGACCTTAGCTATTAGGCCAGAGTAAGAGTTAAGACCTTAACCATTAGGCCAGAGTAAGAGTTAAGACCTTAACCATTAGGCCAGAGTAAGAGTTAAGACCTTAGCTATTAGGCCAGAGTAAGAGTTAAGACCTTAGCTATTAGGCCAGAGTACGAGTCTAAGACCTTAGCTATTAGGCCAGAGTAAGAGTTAAGACCTTAACCAGTAGGCCAGTGTAAGAGTTAAGACCTTAACCATTAGGCCAGAGTACGAGTCTAAGACCTTAGCTATTAGGCCAGAGTACGAGTCTAAGACCTTAGCTATTAGGCCAGAGTAAGAGTTAAGACCTTAGCTATTAGGCCAGAGTACGAGTGTAAGACCTTAGCTATTAGGCCAGAGTACGAGTCTAAGACCTTAGCTATTAGGCCAGAATAAGAGTTAATACCTTAGCTATTAGGCCAGAGTAAGAGTTAAGACCTTAGCTATTAGGCCAGAGTACGAGTCTAAGACCTTAACTATCAGGCCATAGTACAAATCTTACACCTTAGCTATTAGGCCAGAGTAAGAGTTAAGACCTTAACCAGTACGCCAGTGTAAGAGTTAAGACCTTAACCTGTAGGCCAGAGTAAGAGTTAAGACCTTAAACTGTAGGCCATAGTAGGAGTCTTAGACCTTAGCTATTAGGCCAGAGTAAGAGTTAAGACCTTAGCTATTAGGCCAGAGTAAGAGTTAAGACCTTAACCAGTTGGCCAGAGTAAGAGTTAAGCCCTTCACCATTAGGCCGGAGTATGAGTCTAAGACCTTAGCTATTAGGCCAGAGTAAGAGTTAAGACCTTAACCAGTAGGCCAGTGTAAGAGTTAAGACCTTAACCATTAGGCCAGAGTACGAGTCTAAGACCTTAGCTATTAGGCCAGAGTAAGAGTTAAGACCTTAACCAGTAGGCCAGAGTAACAGTTAAGACCTTAACCATTAGGCCAGAGTACCAGTCTAAGACCTTAGCTATTAGGCCAGAGTAAGAGTTAAGACCTTAGCTATTAGGCCAGAGTAAGAGTTAAGACCTTAACCATTAGGCCAGAGTACGAGTCTAAGACCTTAGCTATTAGGCCAGAGTAAGAGTTAAGACCTTAGCTATTAGGCCAGAGTAAGAGTTAAGACCTTAACCATTAGGCCAGAGTACGAGTCTAAGACCTTAGCTATTAGGCCAGAGTAAGAGTTAAGACCTTAGTTATTAGGCCAGAGTAAAAGTTAAGACCTTAACCAGTAGGCCAGAGTAAGAGTTAAGACCTTAACCATTAGGCCAGAGTACAAGTCTAAGACCTTAGCTATTAGGCCAGAGTAAGAGTTAAGACCTTAACCAGTAGGCCAGTGTAAGAGTTAAGACCTTAAGCATTAGGCCAGAGTATGAGTCTAAGACCTTAGCTATTAGGCCAGAGTAAGAGTTAAGACCTTAACCAGTAGGCCAGTGTAAGAGTTAAGACCTTAACCATTAGGCCAGAGTACGAGTCTAAGACCTTAGCTATTAGGCCATAGTACGAGTCTAAGACCTTAGCTATTAGGCCAGAGTAAGAGTTAAGACCTTAACCATTAGGCCAGAGTACGAGTCTAACACCTTAGCTATTAGGCCAGAGTAAGAGTTAAGACCTTAACCATTAGGCCAGAGTATGAGTCTAAGACCTTAGCTATTAGGCCAGAGTAAGAGTTAAGACCTTAACCAGTAGGCCAGAGTAAGAGTTAAGACCTTAACCTGTAGGCCATAGTACGAGTCTAAGACCTTAGCTTTTAGGCCAGAGTAAGAGTTAAGACCTTAGCTATTAGGCCTGAGTAAGAGTTAAGACCTTAACCATTAGGCCAGAGTACGAGTCAAAGACCTTAGCTATTAGGCCAGAGTAAGTGTTAAGACCTTAGCTATTAGGCCAGAGTAAGAGTTAAGACCTTAACCATTAGGCCAGAGTACGAGTCTAAGACCTTAGCTATTGGGCCAGAGTAAGAGTTAAGACCTTAGCTATTAGGCCAGAGTAAGAGTTAAGACCTTAAACATTAGGCCAGAGTACGAGTCTAAGACCTTAGCTATTAGGCCAGAGTAAGAGTTAAGACCTTAGCTATTAGGCCAGAGTAAAAGTTAAGACCTTAACCAGTAGGCCAGAGTAAGAGTTAAGACCTTAACCATTAGGCCAGAGTACGAGTCTAAGACCTTAGCTATTAGGCCAGAGTAAGAGTTAAGACCTTAACCAGTAGGCCAGTGTAAGAGTTAAGACCTTAACCATTAGGCCAGAGTACGAGTCTAAGACCTTAGCTATTAGGCCAGAGTAAGAGTTAAGACCTTAACCAGTAGGCCAGTGTAAGAGTTAAGACCTTAACCATTAGGCCAGAGTATGAGTCTAAGACCTTAGCTATTAGGCCATAGTATGAGTCTAAGACCTTAGCTATTAGGCCAGAGTAAGAGTTAAGACCTTAGCTATTAGGCCAGAGTAAGAGTTAAGACCTTAGCTATTAGGCCAGAGTACGAGTCTAAGACCTTAGCTATTAGGCCAGAGTACGAGTCTAAGACCTTAGCTATTAGGCCAGAGTAAGTGTTAAGACCTTAGCTATTAGGCCAGAGTACGAGTCTAAGACCTTAGCTATTAGGCCAGAGTAAGAGTTAAGACCTTTACCAGTAGGCCAGTGTAAGAGTTAAGACCTTAACCATTAGGCCAGAGTACGAGTCTAAGACCTTAGCTATTAGGCCAGAGTACGAGTCTAAGACCTTAGCTATTAGGCCAGAGTAAGAGTTAAGACCTTAGCTATTAGGCCAGAGTACGAGTGTAAGACCTTAGCTATTAGGCCAGAGTACGAGTCTAAGACCTTAGCTATTAGGCCAGAATAAGAGTTAAGACCTTAGCTATTAGGCCAGAGTAAGAGTTAAGACCTTAGCTATTAGGCCAGAGTACGAGTCTAAGACCTTAGCGATCAGGCCATAGTACGAGTCTTACACCTTAGCTATTAGGCCAGAGTAAGAGTTAAGACCTTAACCAGTATGCCAGTGTAAGAGTTAAGACCTTAACCTGTAGGCCAGAGTAAGAGTTAAGACCTTAACCTGTAGGCCATAGTAGGAGTCTTAGACCTTAGCTATTAGGCCAGAGTAAGAGTTAAGACCTTAACCATTAGGCCAGAGTACGAGTCTAAGACCTTAGCTATTAGGCCAGAGTAAGAGTTAAGACCTTAACCAGTAGGCCAGAGTAAGAGTTAAGACCTTAACCTGTAGGCCGTAGTACGAGTCTAAGACCTTAGCTTTTAGGCCAGAGTAAGAGTTAAGACCTTAGCTATTAGGCCTGAGTAAGAGTTAAGACCTTAACCATTAGGCCAGAGTACGAGTCTAAGACCTTAGCTATTAGGCCAGAGTAAGAGTTAAGACCTTAACCATTAGGACAGAGTAAGAGTTAAGACCTTAACCATTAGGCCAGAGTACAAGTCTAAGACCTTAGCTATTAGGCCAGAGTAAGAGTTAAGACCTTAGCTATTAGGCCAGAGTAAGAGTTAAGACCTTAACCAGTTGGCCAGAGTAAGAGTTAAGCCCTTCACCATTAGGCCGGAGTATGAGTCTAAGACCTTAGCTATTAGGCCAGAGTAAGAGTTAAGACCTTAGCTATTAGGCCAGAGTACGAGTCTAAGACCTTAGCTATTAGGCCAGAGTAAGAGTTAAGACCTTAACCAGTAGGCCAGTGTAAGAGTTAAGACCTTAACCATTAGGCCAGAGTACGAGTCTAAGACCTTAGCTATTAGGCCATAGTACGAGTCTAAGACCTTAGCTATTAGGCCAGAGTAAGAGTTAAGACCTTAGCTATTAGGCCAGAGTAAGAGTTAAGACCTTAGCTATTAGGCCAGAGTACGAGTCTAAGACCTTAGCTATTAGGCCAGAGTACGAGTCTAAGACCTTAGCTATTAGGCCAGAGTAAGTGTTAAGACCTTAGCTATTAGGCCAGAGTACGAGTCTAAGACCTTAGCTATTAGGCCAGAGTAAGAGTTAAGACCTTTACCAGTAGGCCAGTGTAAGAGTTAAGACCTTAACCATTAGGCCAGAGTACGAGTCTAAGACCTTAGCTATTAGGCCAGAGTACGAGTCTAAGACCTTAGCTATTAGGCCAGAGTAAGAGTTAAGACCTTAACCATTAGGCCAGAGTAAGAGTTAAGACCTTAAACATTAGGCCAGAGTAAGAGTCTAAGACCTTAGCTATTAGGCCAGAGTAAGAGTTAAGACCTTAACCATTAGGCCAGACTAAGAGTTAAGACCTTAAACATTAGGCCAGAGTACGAGTCTAAGACCTTAGCTATTAGGCCAGAGTAAGAGTTAAGACCTTAACCATTAGGCCAGAGTGCGAGTCTAACACCTTAGCTATTAGGCCAGAGTAAGAGTTAAGACCTTAAACAGTAGGCCAGTGTAAGAGTTAAGACCTTAACCATTAGGCCAGAGTACGAGTCTAAGACCTTAGCTATTAGGCCAGAGTACGAGTCTAAGACCTTAACTATTAGGCCAGAGTAAGAGTTAAGACCTTAGCTATTAGGCCAGAGTACGAGTGTAAGACCTTAGCTATTAGGCCAGAGTACGAGTCTAAGACCTTAGCTATTAGGCCAGAATAAGAGTTAAGACCTTAGCTATTAGGCCAGAGTAAGAGTTAAGACCTAAGCTATTAGGCCAGAGTACGAGTCTAAGACCTTAACTATCAGGCCATAGTACAAATCTTACACCTTAGCTATTAGGCCAGAGTAAGAGTTAAGACCTTAACCCGTACGCCAGTGTAAGAGTTAAGACCTTAACCTGTAGGCCAGAGTAAGAGTTAAGACCTTAAACTGTAGGCCATAGTAGGAGTCTTAGACCTTAGCTATTAGGCCAGAGTAAGAGTTAAGACCTTAGCTATTAGGCCAGAGTAAGAGTTAAGACCTTAACCAGTTGGCCAGAGTAAGAGTTAAGCCCTTCACCATTAGGCCGGAGTATGAGTCTAAGACCTTAGCTATTAGGCCAGAGTAAGAGTTAAGACCTTAACCAGTAGGCCAGTGTAAGAGTTAAGACCTTAACCATTAGGCCAGAGTACGAGTCTAAGACCTTAGCTATTAGGCCAGAGTAAGAGTTAAGACCTTAACCAGTAGGCCAGAGTAACAGTTAAGACCTTAACCATTAGGCCAGAGTACCAGTCTTAGACCTTAGCTATTAGGCCAGAGTAAGAGTTAAGACCTTATCTATTAGGCCAGAGTAAGAGTTAAGACCTTAACCATTAGGCCACAGTACGAGTCTAAGACCTTAGCTATTAGGCCAGAGTAAGAGTTAAGACCTTAGCTATTAGGCCAGAGTAAGAGTTAAGACCTTAACCATTAGGCCAGAGTACGAGTCTAAGACCTTAGCTATTAGGCCAGAGTAAGAGTTAAGACCTTAGTTATTAGGCCAGAGTAAAAGTTAAGACCTTAACCAGTAGGCCAGAGTAAGAGTTAAGACCTTAACCATTAGGCCAGAGTACGAGTCTAAGACCTTAGCTATTAGGCCAGAGTAAGAGTTAAGACCTTAACCAGTAGGCCAGTGTAAGAGTTAAGACCTTAAGCATTAGGCCAGAGTACGAGTCTAAGACCTTAGCTATTAGGCCAGAGTAAGAGTTAAGACCTTAACCAGTAGGCCAGTGTAAGAGTTAAGACCTTAACCATTAGGCCAGAGTACGAGTCTAAGACCTTAGCTATTAGGCCATAGTACGAGTCTAAGACCTTAGCTATTAGGCCAGAGTAAGAGTTAAGACCTTAACCATTAGGCCAGAGTACGAGTCTAACACCTTAGCTATTAGGCCAGAGTAAGAGTTAAGACCTTAACCATTAGGCCAGAGTATGAGTCTAAGACCTTAGCTATTAGGCCAGAGTAAGAGTTAAGACCTTAACGAGTAGGCCAGAGTAAGAGTTAAGACCTTAACCTGTAGGCCATAGTACGAGTCTAAGACCTTAGCTTTTAGGCCAGAGTAAGAGTTAAGACCTTAGCTATTAGGCCTGAGTAAGAGTTAAGACCTTAACCATTAGGCCAGAGTACGAGTCAAAGACCTTAGCTATTAGGCCAGAGTAAGAGTTAAGACCTTAACCATTAGGACAGAGTAAGAGTTAAGACCTTAACCATTAGGCCAGAGTACGAGTCTAAGACCTTAGCTATTAGGCCAGAGTAAGAGTTAAGACCTTAGCTATTAGGCCAGAGTAAGAGTTAAGTCCTTAACCAGTTGGCCAGAGTAAGAGTTAAGCCCTTCACCATTAGGCCGGAGTATGAGTCTAAGACCTTAGCTATTAGGCCAGAGTAAGAGTTAAGACCTTAGCTATTAGGCCAGAGTACGAGTCTAAGACCTTAGCTATTAGGCCCGAGTAAGAGTTAAGACCTTAACCAGTAGGCCAGTGTAAGAGTTAAGACCTTAACCATTAGGCCAGAGTACGAGTCTAAGACCTTAGCTATTAGGCCATAGTACGAGTCTAAGACCTTAGCTATTAGGCCAGAGTAAGAGTTAAGACCTTAGCTATTAGGCCAGAGTAAGAGTTAAGACCTTAGCTATTAGGCCAGAGTACGAGTCTAAGACCTTAGCTATTAGGCCAGAGTACGAGTCTAAGACCTTAGCTATTAGGCCAGAGTAAGTGTTAAGACCTTAGCTATTAGGCCAGAGTACGAGTCTAAGACCTTAGCTATTAGGCCAGAGTAAGAGTTAAGACCTTTACCAGTAGGCCAGTGTAAGAGTTAAGACCTTAACCATTAGGCCAGAGTACGAGTCTAAGACCTTAGCTATTAGGCCAGAGTACGAGTCTAAGACCTTAGCTATTAGGCCAGAGTAAGAGTTAAGACCTTAACCATTAGGCCAGAGTAAGAGTTAAGACCTTAACCATTAGGCCAGAGTAAGAGTTAAGACCTTAGCTATTAGGCCAGAGTAAGAGTTAAGACCTTAGCTATTAGGCCAGAGTACGAGTCTAAGACCTTAGCTATTAGGCCAGAGTAAGAGTTAAGACCTTAACCAGTAGGCCAGTGTAAGAGTTAAGACCTTAACCATTAGGCCAGAGTACGAGTCTAAGACCTTAGCTATTAGGCCAGAGTACGAGTCTAAGACCTTAGCTATTAGGCCAGAGTAAGAGTTAAGACCTTAGCTATTAGGCCAGAGTACGAGTGTAAGACCTTAGCTATTAGGCCAGAGTACGAGTCTAAGACCTTAGCTATTAGGCCAGAATAAGAGTTAAGACCTTAGCTATTAAGCCAGAGTAAGAGTTAAGACCTTAGCTATTAGGCCAGAGTACGAGTCTAAGACCTTAACTATCAGGCCATAGTACGAGTCTTACACCTTAGCTATTAGGCCAGAGTAAGAGTTAAGACCTTAACCAGTACGCCAGTGTAAGAGTTAAGACCTTAACCTGTAGGCCAGAGTAAGAGTTAAGACCTTAAACTGTAGGCCATAGTAGGAGTCTTAGACCTTAGCTATTAGGCCAGAGTAAGAGTTAAGACCTTAACCAGTAGGCCAGTGTAAGAGTTAAGACCTTAACCATTAGGCCAGAGTACGAGTCTAAGACCTTAGCTATTAGGCCAGAGTAAGAGTTAAGACCTTAACCAGTAGGCCAGAGTAACAGTTAAGACCTTAACCATTAGGCCAGAGTACCAGTCTAAGACCTTAGCTATTAGGCCAGAGTAAGAGTTAAGACCTTAGCTATTAGGCCAGAGTAAGAGTTAAGACCTTAACCATTAGGCCAGAGTACGAGTCTAAGACCTTAGCTATTAGGCCAGAGTAAGAGTTAAGACCTTAGCTATTAGGCCAGAGTAAGAGTTAAGACCTTAACCATTAGGCCAGAGTACGAGTCTAAGACCTTAGCTATTAGGCCAGAGTAAGAGTTAAGACCTTAGTTATTAGGCCAGAGTAAAAGTTAAGACCTTAACCAGTAGGCCAGAGTAAGAGTTAAGACCTTAACCATTAGGCCAGAGTACGAGTCTAAGACCTTAGCTATTAGGCCAGAGTAAGAGTTAAGACCTTAACCAGTAGGCCAGTGTAAGAGTTAAGACCTTAAGCATTAGGCCAGAGTATGAGTCTAAGACCTTAGCTATTAGGCCAGAGTAAGAGTTAAGACCTTAACCAGTAGGCCAGTGTAAGAGTTAAGACCTTAACCATTAGGCCAGAGTACGAGTCTAAGACCTTAGCTATTAGGCCATAGTACGAGTCTAAGACCTTAGCTATTAGGCCAGTGTAAGAGTTAAGACCTTAACCATTAGGCCAGAGTACGAGTCTAACACCTTAGCTATTAGGCCAGAGTAAGAGTTAAGACCTTAACCATTAGGCCAGAGTATGAGTCTAAGACCTTAGCTATTAGGCCAGAGTAAGAGTTAAGACCTTAACCAGTAGGCCAGAGTAAGAGTTAAGACCTTAACCTGTAGGCCATAGTACGAGTCTAAGACCTTAGCTTTTAGGCCAGAGTAAGAGTTAAGACCTTAGCTATTAGGCCTGAGTAAGAGTTAAGACCTTAACCATTAGGCCAGAGTACGAGTCAAAGACCTTAGCTATTAGGCCAGAGTAAGTGTTAAGACCTTAGCTATTAGGCCAGAGTAAGAGTTAAGACCTTAACCATTAGGCCAGAGTACGAGTCTAAGACCTTAGCTATTGGGCCAGAGTAAGAGTTAAGACCTTAGCTATTAGGCCAGAGTAAGAGTTAAGACCTTAAACATTAGGCCAGAGTACGAGTCTAAGACCTTAGCTATTAGGCCAGAGTAAGAGTTAAGACCTTAGCTATTAGGCCAGAGTAAAAGTTAAGACCTTAACCAGTAGGCCAGAGTAAGAGTTAAGACCTTAACCATTAGGCCAGAGTACGAGTCTAAGACCTTAGCTATTAGGCCAGAGTAAGAGTTAAGACCTTAACCAGTAGGCCAGTGTAAGAGTTAAGACCTTAACCATTAGGCCAGAGTACGAGTCTAAGACCTTAGCTATTAGGCCAGAGTAAGAGTTAAGACCTTAACCAGTAGGCCAGTGTAAGAGTTAAGACCTTAACCATTAGGCCAGAGTATGAGTCTAAGACCTTAGCTATTAGGCCATAGTATGAGTCTAAGACCTTAGCTATTAGGCCAGAGTAAGAGTTAAGACCTTAGCTATTAGGCCAGAGTAAGAGTTAAGACCTTAGCTATTAGGCCAGAGTACGAGTCTAAGACCTTAGCTATTAGGCCAGAGTACGAGTCTAAGACCTTAGCTATTAGGCCAGAGTAAGTGTTAAGACCTTAGCTATTAGGCCAGAGTACGAGTCTAAGACCTTAGCTATTAGGCCAGAGTAAGAGTTAAGACCTTTACCAGTAGGCCAGTGTAAGAGTTAAGACCTTAACCATTAGGCCAGAGTAAGAGTCTAAGACCTTAGCTATTAGGCCAGAGTACGAGTCTAAGACCTTAGCTATTAGGCCAGAGTAAGAGTTAAGACCTTAGCTATTAGGCCAGAGTACGAGTGTAAGACCTTAGCTATTAGGCCAGAGTACGAGTCTAAGACCTTAGCTATTAGGCCAGAATAAGAGTTAAGACCTTAGCTATTAGGCCAGAGTAAGAGTTAAGACCTTAGCTATTAGGCCAGAGTACGAGTCTAAGACCTTAGCGATCAGGCCATAGTACGAGTCTTACACCTTAGCTATTAGGCCAGAGTAAGAGTTAAGACCTTAACCAGTATGCCAGTGTAAGAGTTAAGACCTTAACCTGTAGGCCAGAGTAAGAGTTAAGACCTTAACCTGTAGGCCATAGTAGGAGTCTTAGACCTTAGCTATTAGGCCAGAGTAAGAGTTAAGACCTTAACCATTAGGCCAGAGTACGAGTCTAAGACCTTAGCTATTAGGCCAGAGTAAGAGTTAAGACCTTAACCAGTAGGCCAGAGTAAGAGTTAAGACCTTAACCTGTAGGCCATAGTACGAGTCTAAGACCTTAGCTTTTAGGCCAGAGTAAGAGTTAAGACCTTAGCTATTAGGCCTGAGTAAGAGTTAAGACCTTAACCATTAGGCCAGAGTACGAGTCTAAGACATTAGCTATTAGGCCAGAGTAAGAGTTAAGACCTTAACCATTAGGACAGAGTAAGAGTTAAGACCTTAACCAGTAGGCCAGTGTAAGAGTTAAGACCTTAACCATTAGGCCAGAGTACGAGTCTAAGACCTTAGCTATTAGGCCAGAGTAAGAGTTAAGACCTTAACCAGTAGGCCAGAGTAACAGTTAAGACCTTAACCATTAGGCCAGAGTACCAGTCTAAGACCTTAGCTATTAGGCCAGAGTAAGAGTTAAGACCTTAGCTATTAGGCCAGAGTAAGAGTTAAGACCTTAACCATTAGGCCAGAGTACGAGTCTAAGACCTTAGCTATTAGGCCAGAGTAAGAGTTAAGACCTTAGCTATTAGGCCAGAGTAAGAGTTAAGACCTTAACCATTAGGCCAGAGTACGAGTCTAAGACCTTAGCTATTAGGCCAGAGTAAGAGTTAAGACCTTAGTTATTAGGCCAGAGTAAAAGTTAAGACCTTAACCAGTAGGCCAGAGTAAGAGTTAAGACCTTAACCATTAGGCCAGAGTACGAGTCTAAGACCTTAGCTATTAGGCCAGAGTAAGAGTTAAGACCTTAACCAGTAGGCCAGTGTAAGAGTTAAGACCTTAAGCATTAGGCCAGAGTATGAGTCTAAGACCTTAGCTATTAGGCCAGAGTAAGAGTTAAGACCTTAACCAGTAGGCCAGTGTAAGAGTTAAGACCTTAACCATTAGGCCAGAGTACGAGTCTAAGACCTTAGCTATTAGGCCATAGTACGAGTCTAAGACCTTAGCTATTAGGCCAGTGTAAGAGTTAAGACCTTAACCATTAGGCCAGAGTACGAGTCTAACACCTTAGCTATTAGGCCAGAGTAAGAGTTAAGACCTTAACCATTAGGCCAGAGTATGAGTCTAAGACCTTAGCTATTAGGCCAGAGTAAGAGTTAAGACCTTAACCAGTAGGCCAGAGTAAGAGTTAAGACCTTAACCTGTAGGCCATAGTACGAGTCTAAGACCTTAGCTTTTAGGCCAGAGTAAGAGTTAAGACCTTAGCTATTAGGCCTGAGTAAGAGTTAAGACCTTAACCATTAGGCCAGAGTACGAGTCAAAGACCTTAGCTATTAGGCCAGAGTAAGTGTTAAGACCTTAGCTATTAGGCCAGAGTAAGAGTTAAGACCTTAACCATTAGGCCAGAGTACGAGTCTAAGACCTTAGCTATTGGGCCAGAGTAAGAGTTAAGACCTTAGCTATTAGGCCAGAGTAAGAGTTAAGACCTTAAACATTAGGCCAGAGTACGAGTCTAAGACCTTAGCTATTAGGCCAGAGTAAGAGTTAAGACCTTAGCTATTAGGCCAGAGTAAAAGTTAAGACCTTAACCAGTAGGCCAGAGTAAGAGTTAAGACCTTAACCATTAGGCCAGAGTACGAGTCTAAGACCTTAGCTATTAGGCCAGAGTAAGAGTTAAGACCTTAACCAGTAGGCCAGTGTAAGAGTTAAGACCTTAACCATTAGGCCAGAGTACGAGTCTAAGACCTTAGCTATTAGGCCAGAGTAAGAGTTAAGACCTTAACCAGTAGGCCAGTGTAAGAGTTAAGACCTTAACCATTAGGCCAGAGTATGAGTCTAAGACCTTAGCTATTAGGCCATAGTATGAGTCTAAGACCTTAGCTATTAGGCCAGAGTAAGAGTCAAGACCTTAGCTATTAGGCCAGAGTAAGAGTTAAGACCTTAGCTATTAGGCCAGAGTACGAGTCTAAGACCTTAGCTATTAGGCCAGAGTACGAGTCTAAGACCTTAGCTATTAGGCCAGAGTAAGTGTTAAGACCTTAGCTATTAGGCCAGAGTACGAGTCTAAGACCTTAGCTATTAGGCCAGAGTAAGAGTTAAGACCTTTACCAGTAGGCCAGTGTAAGAGTTAAGACCTTAACCATTAGGCCAGAGTAAGAGTCTAAGACCTTAGCTATTAGGCCAGAGTACGAGTCTAAGACCTTAGCTATTAGGCCAGAGTAAGAGTTAAGACCTTAGCTATTAGGCCAGAGTACGAGTGTAAGACCTTAGCTATTAGGCCAGAGTACGAGTCTAAGACCTTAGCTATTAGGCCAGAATAAGAGTTAAGACCTTAGCTATTAGGCCAGAGTAAGAGTTAAGACCTTAGCTATTAGGCCAGAGTACGAGTCTAAGACCTTAGCGATCAGGCCATAGTACGAGTCTTACACCTTAGCTATTAGGCCAGAGTAAGAGTTAAGACCTTAACCAGTATGCCAGTGTAAGAGTTAAGACCTTAACCTGTAGGCCAGAGTAAGAGTTAAGACCTTAACCTGTAGGCCATAGTAGGAGTCTTAGACCTTAGCTATTAGGCCAGAGTAAGAGTTAAGACCTTAACCATTAGGCCAGAGTACGAGTCTAAGACCTTAGCTATTAGGCCAGAGTAAGAGTTAAGACCTTAACCAGTAGGCCAGAGTAAGAGTTAAGACCTTAACCTGTAGGCCATAGTACGAGTCTAAGACCTTAGCTTTTAGGCCAGAGTAAGAGTTAAGACCTTAGCTATTAGGCCTGAGTAAGAGTTAAGACCTTAACCATTAGGCCAGAGTACGAGTCTAAGACATTAGCTATTAGGCCAGAGTAAGAGTTAAGACCTTAACCATTAGGACAGAGTAAGAGTTAAGACCTTAACCATTAGGCCAGAGTACGAGTCTAAGACCTTAGCTATTAGGCCAGAGTAAGAGTTAAGACCTTAACCAGTAGGCCAGTGTAAGAGTTAAGACCTTAACCATTAGGCCAGAGTACGAGTCTAAGACCTTAGCTATTAGGCCAGAGTAAGAGTTAAGACCTTAACCAGTAGGCCAGAGTAACAGTTAAGACCTTAACCATTAGGCCAGAGTACCAGTCTAAGACCTTAGCTATTAGGCCAGAGTAAGAGTTAAGACCTTAGCTATTAGGCCAGAGTAAGAGTTAAGACCTTAACCATTAGGCCAGAGTACGAGTCTAAGACCTTAGCTATTAGGCCAGAGTAAGAGTTAAGACCTTAGCTATTAGGCCAGAGTAAGAGTTAAGACCTTAACCATTAGGCCAGAGTACGAGTCTAAGACCTTAGCTATTAGGCCAGAGTAAGAGTTAAGACCTTAGTTATTAGGCCAGAGTAAAAGTTAAGACCTTAACCAGTAGGCCAGAGTAAGAGTTAAGACCTTAACCATTAGGCCAGAGTACGAGTCTAAGACCTTAGCTATTAGGCCAGAGTAAGAGTTAAGACCTTAACCAGTAGGCCAGTGTAAGAGTTAAGACCTTAAGCATTAGGCCAGAGTATGAGTCTAAGACCTTAGCTATTAGGCCAGAGTAAGAGTTAAGACCTTAACCAGTAGGCCAGTGTAAGAGTTAAGACCTTAACCATTAGGCCAGAGTACGAGTCTAAGACCTTAGCTATTAGGCCATAGTACGAGTCTAAGACCTTAGCTATTAGGCCAGTGTAAGAGTTAAGACCTTAACCATTAGGCCAGAGTACGAGTCTAACACCTTAGCTATTAGGCCAGAGTAAGAGTTAAGACCTTAACCATTAGGCCAGAGTATGAGTCTAAGACCTTAGCTATTAGGCCAGAGTAAGAGTTAAGACCTTAACCAGTAGGCCAGAGTAAGAGTTAAGACCTTAACCTGTAGGCCATAGTACGAGTCTAAGACCTTAGCTTTTAGGCCAGAGTAAGAGTTAAGACCTTAGCTATTAGGCCTGAGTAAGAGTTAAGACCTTAACCATTAGGCCAGAGTACGAGTCAAAGACCTTAGCTATTAGGCCAGAGTAAGTGTTAAGACCTTAGCTATTAGGCCAGAGTAAGAGTTAAGACCTTAACCATTAGGCCAGAGTACGAGTCTAAGACCTTAGCTATTGGGCCAGAGTAAGAGTTAAGACCTTAGCTATTAGGCCAGAGTAAGAGTTAAGACCTTAAACATTAGGCCAGAGTACGAGTCTAAGACCTTAGCTATTAGGCCAGAGTAAGAGTTAAGACCTTAGCTATTAGGCCAGAGTAAAAGTTAAGACCTTAACCAGTAGGCCAGAGTAAGAGTTAAGACCTTAACCATTAGGCCAGAGTACGAGTCTAAGACCTTAGCTATTAGGCCAGAGTAAGAGTTAAGACCTTAACCAGTAGGCCAGTGTAAGAGTTAAGACCTTAACCATTAGGCCAGAGTACGAGTCTAAGACCTTAGCTATTAGGCCAGAGTAAGAGTTAAGACCTTAACCAGTAGGCCAGTGTAAGAGTTAAGACCTTAACCATTAGGCCAGAGTATGAGTCTAAGACCTTAGCTATTAGGCCATAGTATGAGTCTAAGACCTTAGCTATTAGGCCAGAGTAAGAGTCAAGACCTTAGCTATTAGGCCAGAGTAAGAGTTAAGACCTTAGCTATTAGGCCAGAGTACGAGTCTAAGACCTTAGCTATTAGGCCAGAGTACGAGTCTAAGACCTTAGCTATTAGGCCAGAGTAAGTGTTAAGACCTTAGCTATTAGGCCAGAGTACGAGTCTAAGACCTTAGCTATTAGGCCAGAGTAAGAGTTAAGACCTTTACCAGTAGGCCAGTGTAAGAGTTAAGACCTTAACCATTAGGCCAGAGTAAGAGTCTAAGACCTTAGCTATTAGGCCAGAGTACGAGTCTAAGACCTTAGCTATTAGGCCAGAGTAAGAGTTAAGACCTTAGCTATTAGGCCAGAGTACGAGTGTAAGACCTTAGCTATTAGGCCAGAGTACGAGTCTAAGACCTTAGCTATTAGGCCAGAATAAGAGTTAAGACCTTAGCTATTAGGCCAGAGTAAGAGTTAAGACCTTAGCTATTAGGCCAGAGTACGAGTCTAAGACCTTAGCGATCAGGCCATAGTACGAGTCTTACACCTTAGCTATTAGGCCAGAGTAAGAGTTAAGACCTTAACCAGTATGCCAGTGTAAGAGTTAAGACCTTAACCTGTAGGCCAGAGTAAGAGTTAAGACCTTAACCTGTAGGCCATAGTAGGAGTCTTAGACCTTAGCTATTAGGCCAGAGTAAGAGTTAAGACCTTAACCATTAGGCCAGAGTACGAGTCTAAGACCTTAGCTATTAGGCCAGAGTAAGAGTTAAGACCTTAACCAGTAGGCCAGAGTAAGAGTTAAGACCTTAACCTGTAGGCCATAGTACGAGTCTAAGACCTTAGCTTTTAGGCCAGAGTAAGAGTTAAGACCTTAGCTATTAGGCCTGAGTAAGAGTTAAGACCTTAACCATTAGGCCAGAGTACGAGTCTAAGACATTAGCTATTAGGCCAGAGTAAGAGTTAAGACCTTAACCATTAGGACAGAGTAAGAGTTAAGACCTTAACCATTAGGCCAGAGTACGAGTCTAAGACCTTAGCTATTAGGCCAGAGTAAGAGTTAAGACCTTAGCTATTAGGCCAGAGTAAGAGTTAAGACCTTAACCAGTTGGCCAGAGTAAGAGTTAAGCCCTTCACCATTAGGCCGGAGTATGAGTCTAAGACCTTAGCTATTAGGCCAGAGTAAGAGTTAAGACCTTAGCTATTAGGCCAGAGTACGAGTCTAAGACCTTAGCTATTAGGCCAGAGTAAGAGTTAAGACCTTAACCAGTAGGCCAGTGTAAGAGTTAAGACCTTAACCATTAGGCCAGAGTACGAGTCTAAGACCTTAGCTATTAGGCCATAGTACGAGTCTAAGACCTTAGCTATTAGGCCAGAGTAAGAGTTAAGACCTTAGCTATTAGGCCAGAGTAAGAGTTAAGACCTTAGCTATTAGGCCAGAGTACGAGTCTAAGACCTTAGCTATTAGGCCAGAGTACGAGTCTAAGACCTTAGCTATTAGGCCAGAGTAAGTGTTAAGACCTTAGCTATTAGGCCAGAGTACGAGTCTAAGACCTTAGCTATTAGGCCAGAGTAAGAGTTAAGACCTTTACCAGTAGGCCAGTGTAAGAGTTAAGACCTTAACCATTAGGCCAGAGTACGAGTCTAAGACCTTAGCTATTAGGCCAGAGTACGAGTCTAAGACCTTAGCTATTAGGCCAGAGTAAGAGTTAAGACCTTAACCATTAGGCCAGAGTAAGAGTTAAGACCTTAACCATTAGGCCAGAGTACGAGTCTAAGACCTTAGCTATTAGGCCAGAGTAAGAGTTAAGACCTTAACCAGTAGGCCAGAGTAACAGTTAAGACCTTAACCATTAGGCCAGAGTACCAGTCTAAGACCTTAGCTATTAGGCCAGAGTAAGAGTTAAGACCTTAGCTATTAGGCCAGAGTAAGAGTTAAGACCTTAACCATTAGGCCAGAGTACGAGTCTAAGACCTTAGCTATTAGGCCAGAGTAAGAGTTAAGACCTTAGCTATTAGGCCAGAGTAAGAGTTAAGACCTTAACCATTAGGCCAGAGTACGAGTCTAAGACCTTAGCTATTAGGCCAGAGTAAGAGTTAAGACCTTAGTTATTAGGCCAGAGTAAAAGTTAAGACCTTAACCAGTAGGCCAGAGTAAGAGTTAAGACCTTAACCATTAGGCCAGAGTACGAGTCTAAGACCTTAGCTATTAGGCCAGAGTAAGAGTTAAGACCTTAACCAGTAGGCCAGTGTAAGAGTTAAGACCTTAAGCATTAGGCCAGAGTATGAGTCTAAGACCTTAGCTATTAGGCCAGAGTAAGAGTTAAGACCTTAACCAGTAGGCCAGTGTAAGAGTTAAGACCTTAACCATTAGGCCAGAGTACGAGTCTAAGACCTTAGCTATTAGGCCATAGTACGAGTCTAAGACCTTAGCTATTAGGCCAGTGTAAGAGTTAAGACCTTAACCATTAGGCCAGAGTACGAGTCTAACACCTTAGCTATTAGGCCAGAGTAAGAGTTAAGACCTTAACCATTAGGCCAGAGTATGAGTCTAAGACCTTAGCTATTAGGCCAGAGTAAGAGTTAAGACCTTAACCAGTAGGCCAGAGTAAGAGTTAAGACCTTAACCTGTAGGCCATAGTACGACTCTAAGACCTTAGCTTTTAGGCCAGAGTAAGAGTTAAGACCTTAGCTATTAGGCCTGAGTAAGAGTTAAGACCTTAACCATTAGGCCAGAGTACGAGTCAAAGACCTTAGCTATTAGGCCAGAGTAAGTGTTAAGACCTTAGCTATTAGGCCAGAGTAAGAGTTAAGACCTTAACCATTAGGCCAGAGTACGAGTCTAAGACCTTAGCTATTGGGCCAGAGTAAGAGTTAAGACCTTAGCTATTAGGCCAGAGTAAGAGTTAAGACCTTAAACATTAGGCCAGAGTACGAGTCTAAGACCTTAGCTATTAGGCCAGAGTAAGAGTTAAGACCTTAGCTATTAGGCCAGAGTAAAAGTTAAGACCTTAACCAGTAGGCCAGAGTAAGAGTTAAGACCTTAACCATTAGGCCAGAGTACGAGTCTAAGACCTTAGCTATTAGGCCAGAGTAAGAGTTAAGACCTTAACCAGTAGGCCAGTGTAAGAGTTAAGACCTTAACCATTAGGCCAGAGTACGAGTCTAAGACCTTAGCTATTAGGCCAGAGTAAGAGTTAAGACCTTAACCAGTAGGCCAGTGTAAGAGTTAAGACCTTAACCATTAGGCCAGAGTATGAGTCTAAGACCTTAGCTATTAGGCCATAGTATGAGTCTAAGACCTTAGCTATTAGGCCAGAGTAAGAGTTAAGACCTTAGCTATTAGGCCAGAGTAAGAGTTAAGACCTTAGCTATTAGGCCAGAGTACGAGTCTAAGACCTTAGCTATTAGTCCAGAGTACGAGTCTAAGACCTTAGCTATTAGGCCAGAGTAAGTGTTAAGACCTTAGCTATTAGGCCAGAGTACGAGTCTAAGACCTTAGCTATTAGGCCAGAGTAAGAGTTAAGACCTTTACCAGTAGGCCAGTGTAAGAGTTAAGACCTTAACCATTAGGCCAGAGTACGAGTCTAAGACCTTAGCTATTAGGCCAGAGTACGAGTCTAAGACCTTAGCTATTAGGCCAGAGTAAGAGTTAAGACCTTAGCTATTAGGCCAGAGTACGAGTGTAAGACCTTAGCTATTAGGCCAGAGTACGAGTCTAAGACCTTAGCTATTAGGCCAGAATAAGAGTTAAGACCTTAGCTATTAGGCCAGAGTAAGAGTTAAGACCTTAGCTATTAGGCCAGAGTACGAGTCTAAGACCTTAGCGATCAGGCCATAGTACGAGTCTTACACCTTAGCTATTAGGCCAGAGTAAGAGTTAAGACCTTAACCAGTATGCCAGTGTAAGAGTTAAGACCTTAACCTGTAGGCCAGAGTAAGAGTTAAGACCTTAACCTGTAGGCCATAGTAGGAGTCTTAGACCTTAGCTATTAGGCCAGAGTAAGAGTTAAGACCTTAACCATTAGGCCAGAGTACGAGTCTAAGACCTTAGCTATTAGGCCAGAGTAAGAGTTAAGACCTTAACCAGTAGGCCAGAGTAAGAGTTAAGACCTTAACCTGTAGGCCATAGTACGAGTCTAAGACCTTAGCTTTTAGGCCAGAGTAAGAGTTAAGACCTTAGCTATTAGGCCTGAGTAAGAGTTAAGACCTTAACCATTAGGCCAGAGTACGAGTCTAAGACCTTAGCTATTAGGCCAGAGTAAGAGTTAAGACCTTAACCATTAGGACAGAGTAAGAGTTAAGACCTTAACCATTAGGCCAGAGTACGAGTCTAAGACCTTAGCTATTAGGCCAGAGTAAGAGTTAAGACCTTAGCTATTAGGCCAGAGTAAGAGTTAAGACCTTAACCAGTTGGCCAGAGTAAGAGTTAAGCCCTTCACCATTAGGCCGGAGTATGAGTCTAAGACCTTAGCTATTAGGCCAGAGTAAGAGTTAAGACCTTAGCTATTAGGCCAGAGTACGAGTCTAAGACCTTAGCTATTAGGCCAGAGTAAGAGTTAAGACCTTAACCAGTAGGCCAGTGTAAGAGTTAAGACCTTAACCATTAGGCCAGAGTACGAGTCTAAGACCTTAGCTATTAGGCCATAGTACGAGTCTAAGACCTTAGCTATTAGGCCAGAGTAAGAGTTAAGACCTTAGCTATTAGGCCAGAGTAAGAGTTAAGACCTTAGCTATTAGGCCAGAGTACGAGTCTAAGACCTTAGCTATTAGGCCAG
Organism: Triturus cristatus; assembly: GCF_964204655.1. Classification (NCBI taxonomy): domain Eukaryota; kingdom Metazoa; phylum Chordata; class Amphibia; order Caudata; family Salamandridae; genus Triturus; species Triturus cristatus. The sequence continues at coordinate 1,101,244,077 of NC_140589.1, read as the reverse complement.
AGTACGAGTCTAAGACCTTAGCTATTAGGCCAGAGTAAGTGTTAAGACCTTAGCTATTAGGCCAGAGTACGAGTCTAAGACCTTAGCTATTAGGCCAGAGTAAGAGTTAAGACCTTTACCAGTAGGCCAGTGTAAGAGTTAAGACCTTAACCATTAGGCCAGAGTACGAGTCTAAGACCTTAGCTATTAGGCCAGAGTACGAGTCTAAGACCTTAGCTATTAGGCCAGAGTAAGAGTTAAGACCTTAACCATTAGGCCAGAGTAAGAGTTAAGACCTTAACCATTAGGCCAGAGTAAGAGTTAAGACCTTAGCTATTAGGCCAGAGTAAGAGTTAAGACCTTAGCTATTAGGCCAGAGTACGAGTCTAAGACCTTAGCTATTAGGCCAGAGTAAGAGTTAAGACCTTAACCAGTAGGCCAGTGTAAGAGTTAAGACCTTAACCATTAGGCCAGAGTACGAGTCTAAGACCTTAGCTATTAGGCCAGAGTACGAGTCTAGGACCTTAGCTATTAGGCCAGAGTAAGAGTTAAGACCTTAGCTATTAGGCCAGAGTACGAGTGTAAGACCTTAGCTATTAGGCCAGAGTACGAGTCTAAGACCTTAGCTATTAGGCCAGAATAAGAGTTAAGACCTTAGCTATTAAGCCAGAGTAAGAGTTAAGACCTTAGCTATTAGGCCAGAGTACGAGTCTAAGACCTTAACTATCAGGCCATAGTACGAGTCTTACACCTTAGCTATTAGGCCAGAGTAAGAGTTAAGACCTTAACCAGTACGCCAGTGTAAGAGTTAAGACCTTAACCTGTAGGCCAGAGTAAGAGTTAAGACCTTAAACTGTAGGCCATAGTAGGAGTCTTAGACCTTAGCTATTAGGCCAGAGTAAGAGTTAAGACCTTAGCTATTAGGCCAGAGTAAGAGTTAAGACGTTAACCAGTTGGCCAGAGTAAGAGTTAAGCCCTTCACCATTAGGCCGGAGTATGAGTCTAAGACCTTAGCTATTAGGCCAGAGTAAGAGTTAAGACCTTAACCAGTAGGCCAGTGTAAGAGTTAAGACCTTAACCATTAGGCCAGAGTACGAGTCTAAGACCTTAGCTATTAGGCCAGAGTAAGAGTTAAGACCTTAACCAGTAGGCCAGAGTAACAGTTAAGACCTTAACCATTAGGCCAGAGTACCAGTCTAAGACCTTAGCTATTAGGCCAGAGTAAGAGTTAAGACCTTAGCTATTAGGCCAGAGTAAGAGTTAAGACCTTAACCATTAGGCCAGAGTACGAGTCTAAGACCTTAGCTATTAGGCCAGAGTAAGAGTTAAGACCTTAGCTATTAGGCCAGAGTAAGAGTTAAGACCTTAACCATTAGGCCAGAGTACGAGTCTAAGACCTTAGCTATTAGGCTAGAGTAAGAGTTAAGACCTTAGTTATTAGGCCAGAGTAAAAGTTAAGACCTTAACCAGTAGGCCAGAGTAAGAGTTAAGACCTTAACCATTAGGCCAGAGTACGAGTCTAAGACCTTAGCTATTAGGCCAGAGTAAGAGTTAAGACCTTAACCACAAGGCCAGTGTAAGAGTTAAGACCTTAAGCATTAGGCCAGAGTACGAGTCTAAGACCTTAGCTATTAGGCCAGAGTAAGAGTTAAGACCTTAACCAGTAGGCCAGTGTAAGAGTTAAGACCTTAACCATTAGGCCAGAGTACGAGTCTAAGACCTTAGCTATTAGGCCATAGTACGAGTCTAAGACCTTAGCTATTAGGCCAGAGTAAGAGTTAAGACCTTAGCTATTAGGCCAGAGTAAGAGTTAAGACCTTAGCTATTAGGCCAGAGTACGAGTCTAATACCTTAGCTATTAGGCCAGAGTACGAGTCTAAGACCTTAGCTATTAGGCCAGAGTAAGAGTTAAGACCTTAGCTATTAGGCCAGAGTACGAGTCTAAGACCTTAGCTATTAGGCCAGAGTAAGAGTTAAGACCTTAACCAGTAGGCCAGTGCAAGAGTTAAGACCTTAACCATTAGGCCAGAGTACGAGTCTAAGACCTTAGCTATTAGGCCGGAGTACGAGTCTAAGACCTTAGCTATTAGGCCAGAGTATGAGTCTAAGACCTTAGCTATTAGGCCAGAGTAAGAGTTAAGACCTTAGCTATTAGGCCAGAGTACGAGTGTAAGACCTTAGCTATTAGGCCAGAGTACGAGTCTAAGACCTTAGCTATTAGGCCAGAATAAGAGTTAAGACCTTAGCTATTAGGCCAGAGTAAGAGTTAAGACCTTAGCTATTAGGCCAGAGTACGAGTCTAAGACCTTAACTATCAGGCCATAGTACAAATCTTACACCTTAGCTATTAGGCCAGAGTAAGAGTTAAGATCTTAACCCGTACGCCAGTGTAAGAGTTAAGACCTTAACCTGTAGGCCAGAGTAAGAGTTAAGACCTTAAACTGTAGGCCATAGTAGGAGTCTTAGACCTTAGCTATTAGGCCAGAGTAAGAGTTAAGACCTTAGCTATTAGGCCAGAGTAAGAGTTAAGACCTTAACCAGTTGGCCAGAGTAAGAGTTAAGCCCTTCACCATTAGGCCGGAGTATGAGTCTAAGACCTTAGCTATTAGGCCAGAGTAAGAGTTAAGACCTTAACCAGTAGGCCAGTGTAAGAGTTAAGACCTTAACCATTAGGCCAGAGTACGAGTCTAAGACCTTAGCTATTAGGCCAGAGTAAGAGTTAAGACCTTAACCAGTAGGCCAGAGTAACAGTTAAGACCTTAACCATTAGGCCAGAGTACCAGTCTAAGACCTTAGCTATTAGGCCAGAGTAAGAGTTAAGACCTTAGCTATTAGGCCAGAGTAAGAGTTAAGACCTTAACCATTAGGCCAGAGTACGAGTCTAAGACCTTAGCTATTAGGCCAGAGTAAGAGTTAAGACCTTAGCTATTAGGCCAGAGTAAGAGTTAAGACCTTAACCATTAGGCCAGAGTACGAGTCTAAGACCTTAGCTATTAGGCCAGAGTAAGAGTTAAGACCTTAGTTATTAGGCCAGAGTAAAAGTTAAGACCTTAACCAGTAGGCCAGAGTAAGAGTTAAGACCTTAACCATTAGGCCAGAGTACGAGTCTAAGACCTTAGCTATTAGGCCAGAGTAAGAGTTAAGACCTTAACCAGTAGGCCAGTGTAAGAGTTAAGACCTTAAGCATTAGGCCAGAGTACGAGTCTAAGACCTTAGCTATTAGGCCAGAGTAAGAGTTAAGACCTTAACCAGTAGGCCAGTGTAAGAGTTAAGACCTTAACCATTAGGCCAGAGTACGAGTCTAAGACCTTAGCTATTAGGCCATAGTACGAGTCTAAGACCTTAGCTATTAGGCCAGAGTAAGAGTTAAGACCTTAACCATTAGGCCAGAGTACGAGTCTAACACCTTAGCTATTAGGCCAGAGTAAGAGTTAAGACCTTAACCATTAGGCCAGAGTATGAGTCTAAGACCTTAGCTATTAGGCCAGAGTAAGAGTTAAGACCTTAACCAGTAGGCCAGAGTAAGAGTTAAAACCTTAACCTGTAGGCCATAGTACGAGTCTAAGACCTTAGCTTTTAGGCCAGAGTAAGAGTTAAGACCTTAGCTATTAGGCCTGAGTAAGAGTTAAGACCTTAACCATTAGGCCAGAGTACGAGTCAAAGACCTTAGCTATTAGGCCAGAGTAAGAGTTAAGACCTTAACCATTAGGACAGAGTAAGAGTTAAGACCTTAACCATTAGGCCAGAGTACGAGTCTAAGACCTTAGCTATTAGGCCAGAGTAAGAGTTAAGACCTTAGCTATTAGGCCAGAGTAAGAGTTAAGTCCTTAACCAGTTGGCCAGAGTAAGAGTTAAGCCCTTCACCATTAGGCCGGAGTATGAGTCTAAGACCTTAGCTATTAGGCCAGAGTAAGAGTTAAGACCTTAGCTATTAGGCCAGAGTACGAGTCTAAGACCTTAGCTATTAGGCCAGAGTAAGAGTTAAGACCTTAACCAGTAGGCCAGTGTAAGAGTTAAGACCTTAACCATTAGGCCAGAGTACGAGTCTAAGACCTTAGCTATTAGGCCATAGTACGAGTCTAAGACCTTAGCTATTAGGCCAGAGTAAGAGTTAAGACCTTAGCTATTAGGCCAGAGTACGAGTCTAAGACCTTAGCTATTAGGCCAGAGTACGAGTCTAAGACCTTAGCTATTAGGCCAGAGTAAGTGTTAAGACCTTAGCTATTAGGCCAGAGTACGAGTCTAAGACCTTAGCTATTAGGCCAGAGTAAGAGTTAAGACCTTTACCAGTAGGCCAGTGTAAGAGTTAAGACCTTAACCATTAGGCCAGAGTACGAGTCTAAGACCTTAGCTATTAGGCCAGAGTACAAGTCTAAGACCTTAGCTATTAGGCCAGAGTAAGAGTTAAGACCTTAACCATTAGGCCAGAGTAAGAGTTAAGACCTTAACCATTAGGCCAGAGTAAGAGTTAAGACCTTAGCTATTAGGCCAGAGTAAGAGTTAAGACCTTAGCTATTAGGCCAGAGTACGAGTCTAAGACCTTAACTATCAGGCCATAGTACGAGTCTTACACCTTAGCTATTAGGCCAGAGTAAGAGTTAAGACCTTAACCATTAGGCCAGAGTACGAGTCTAAGACCTTAGCTATTAGGCCAGAGTACGAGTCTAAGACCTTAGCTATTAGGCCAGAGTAAGAGTTAAGACCTTAGCTATTAGGCCAGAGTACGAGTGTAAGACCTTAGCTATTAGGCCAGAGTACGAGTCTAAGACCTTAGCTATTAGGCCAGAATAAGAGTTAAGACCTTAGCTATTAAGCCAGAGTAAGAGTTAAGACCTTAGCTATTAGGCCAGAGTACGAGTCTAAGACCTTAACTATCAGGCCATAGTACGAGTCTTACACCTTAGCTATTAGGCCAGAGTAAGAGTTAAGACCTTAACCAGTACGCCAGTGTAAGAGTTAAGACCTTAACCTGTAGGCCAGAGTAAGAGTTAAGACCTTAAACTGTAGGCCATAGTAGGAGTCTTAGACCTTAGCTATTAGGCCAGAGTAAGAGTTAAGACCTTAGCTATTAGGCCAGAGTAAGAGTTAAGACGTTAACCAGTTGGCCAGAGTAAGAGTTAAGCCCTTCACCATTAGGCCGGAGTATGAGTCTAAGACCTTAGCTATTAGGCCAGAGTAAGAGTTAAGACCTTAACCAGTAGGCCAGTGTAAGAGTTAAGACCTTAACCATTAGGCCAGAGTACGAGTCTAAGACCTTAGCTATTAGGCCAGAGTAAGAGTTAAGACCTTAACCAGTAGGCCAGAGTAACAGTTAAGACCTTAACCATTAGGCCAGAGTACCAGTCTAAGACCTTAGCTATTAGGCCAGAGTAAGAGTTAAGACCTTAGCTATTAGGCCAGAGTAAGAGTTAAGACCTTAACCATTAGGCCAGAGTACGAGTCTAAGACCTTAGCTATTAGGCCAGAGTAAGAGTTAAGACCTTAGCTATTAGGCCAGAGTAAGAGTTAAGACCTTAACCATTAGGCCAGAGTACGAGTCTAAGACCTTAGCTATTAGGCCAGAGTAAGAGTTAAGACCTTAGTTATTAGGCCAGAGTAAAAGTTAAGACCTTAACCAGTAGGCCAGAGTAAGAGTTAAGACCTTAACCATTAGGCCAGAGTACGAGTCTAAGACCTTAGCTATTAGGCCAGAGTAAGAGTTAAGACCTTAACCACAAGGCCAGTGTAAGAGTTAAGACCTTAAGCATTAGGCCAGAGTACGAGTCTAAGACCTTAGCTATTAGGCCAGAGTAAGAGTTAAGACCTTAACCAGTAGGCCAGTGTAAGAGTTAAGACCTTAACCATTAGGCCAGAGTACGAGTCTAAGACCTTAGCTATTAGGCCATAGTACGAGTCTAAGACCTTAGCTATTAGGCCAGAGTAAGAGTTAAGACCTTAGCTATTAGGCCAGAGTAAGAGTTAAGACCTTAGCTATTAGGCCAGAGTACGAGTCTAATACCTTAGCTATTAGGCCAGAGTACGAGTCTAAGACCTTAGCTATTAGGCCAGAGTAAGAGTTAAGACCTTAGCTATTAGGCCAGAGTACGAGTCTAAGACCTTAGCTATTAGGCCAGAGTAAGAGTTAAGACCTTAACCAGTAGGCCAGTGCAAGAGTTAAGACCTTAACCATTAGGCCAGAGTACGAGTCTAAGACCTTAGCTATTAGGCCAGAGTATGAGTCTAAGACCTTAGCTATTAGGCCAGAGTAAGAGTTAAGACCTTAGCTATTAGGCCAGAGTACGAGTGTAAGACCTTAGCTATTAGGCCAGAGTACGAGTCTAAGACCTTAGCTATTAGGCCAGAATAAGAGTTAAGACCTTAGCTATTAGGCCAGAGTAAGAGTTAAGACCTTAGCTATTAGGCCAGAGTACGAGTCTAAGACCTTAGCTATCAGGCCATAGTACGAGTCTTACACCTTAGCTATTAGGCCAGAGTAAGAGTGAAGACCTTAACCAGTACGCCAGTGTAAGAGTTAAGACCTTAACCTGTAGGCCAGAGTAAGAGTTAAGACCTTAACCTGTAGGCCATAGTAGGAGTCTCAGACCTTAGCTATTAGGCCAGAGTAAGAGTTAAGACCTTAACCATTAGGCCAGAGTACGAGTCTAACACCTTAGCTATTAGGCCAGAGTAAGAGTTAAGACCTTAACCATTAGGCCAGAGTATGAGTCTAAGACCTTAGCTATTAGGCCAGAGTAAGAGTTAAGACCTTAACCAGTAGGCCAGAGTAAGAGTTAAGACCTTAACCTGTAGGCCATAGTACGAGTCTAAGACCTTAGCTATTAGGCCAGAGTAAGAGTTAAGACCTTAGCTATTAGGCCTGAGTAAGAGTTAAGACCTTAACCATTAGGCCAGAGTACGAGTCTAAGACCTTAGCTATTAGGCCAGAGTAAGAGTTAAGACCTTAACCATTAGGAGAGAGTAAGAGTTAAGACCTTAACCATTAGGCCAGAGTACAAGTCTAAGACCTTAGTTATTAGGCCAGAGTAAGAGTTAAGACCTTAGCTATTAGGCCAGAGTAAGAGTTAAGACCTTAACCAGTTGGCCAGAGTAAGAGTTAAGCCCTTCACCATTAGGCCGAAGTATGAGTCTAAGACCTTAGCTATTAGGCCAGAGTAAGAGTTAAGACCTTAACCAGTAGGCCAGTGTAAGAGTTAAGACCTTAACCATTAGGCCAGAGTACGAGTCTAAGACCTTAGCTATTAGGCCAGAGTAAGAGTTAAGACCTTAACCAGTAGGCCAGAGTAAGAGTTAAGACCTTAACCATTAGGCCAGAGTACCAGTCTAAGACCTTAGCTATTAGGCCAGAGTAAGAGTTAAGACCTTAGCTATTAGGCCAGAGTAAGAGTTAAGACCTTAACCATTAGGCCAGAGTACGAGTCTAAGACCTTAGCTATTAGGCCAGAGTAAGAGTTAAGACCTTAGCTATTAGGCCAGAGTAAGAGTTAAGACCTTAACCATTAGGCCAGAGTACGAGTCTAAGACCTTAGCTATTAGGCCAGAGTAAGAGTTAAGACCTTAGCTATTAGGCCAGAGTAAAAGTTAAGACCTTAACCAGTAGGCCAGAGTAAGAGTTAAGACCTTAACCATTAGGCCAGAGTACGAGTCTAAGACCTTAGCTATTAGGCCAGAGTAAGAGTTAAGACCTTAACCAGTAGGCCAGTGTAAGAGTTAAGACCTTAACCATTAGGCCAGAGTACGAGTCTAAGACCTTAGCTATTAGGCCAGAGTAAGAGTTAAGACCTTAACCAGTAGGCCAGTGTAAGATTTAAGACCTTAACCATTAGGCCAGAGTACGAGTCTAAGACCTTAGCTATTAGGCCAGAGTACGAGTCTAAGACCTTAGCTATTAGGCCAGAGTAAGAGTTAGGACCTTAACCATTAGGCCAGAGTACGAGCCTAAGACCTTAGCTATTAGGCCAGAGTAAGAGTTAAGACCTTAAACATTAGGCCAGAGTAAGAGTTAAGACCTTAACCATTAGGCCAGAGTACGAGTCTAAGACCTTAGCTATTAGGCCAGAGTAAGAGTTAAGACCTTAGCTATTAGGCCTGAGTAAGAGTTAGGACCTTAACCATTAGGCCAGAGTACGAGTCTAAGACCTTAGCTATTAGGCCAGAGTAAGAGTTAAGACCTTAAACATTAGGCCAGAGTAAGAGTTAAGACCTTAACCATTAGGCCAGAGTACGAGTTTAAGACCTTAGCTATTAGGCCAGAGTAAGAGTAAAGACCTTAGCTATTAGGCCAGAGTAAGAGTTAAGACCTTAACCAGTTGGCCAGAGTAAGAGTTAAGCCCTTCACCATTAGGCCAGAGTACGAGTCTAAGACCTTAGCTATTAGGCCAGAGTAAGAGTTAAGACCTTAACCAGTACGCCAGTGTAAGAGTTAAGACCTTAACCAGTAGGCCAGAGTAAGAGTTAAGACCTTAACCATTAGGCCAGAGTACGAGTCTAAGACCTTAGCTATTAGGCCAGAGTAAGAGTTAAGACCTTAGCTATTAGGCCAGAGTAAGAGTTAAGACCGTAACCATTAAGCCAGAGTACGAGTCTAAGACCTTAGCTATTTAGCCAGAGTAAGAGTTAAGACCTTAGCTATTAGGCCAGAGTAAGAGTTAAGACCTTAACCATTATGCCAGAGTACGAGTCTAAGACCTTAGCTATTAGGCCAGAGTAAGTGTTAAGACCTGAGCTATTATGCCAGAGTACGAGTCTAAGACCTTAGCTATTAGGCCAGAGTAAGAGTTAAGACCTTAACCATTAGGCCAGAGTACGAGTCTAAGACCTTAGCTATTAGGCCAGAGTAAGAGTTAAGACCTTAACCAGTAGGCCAGAGTAAGAGTTAAGACCTTAACCTGTAGGCCATAGTACGAGTCTAAGACCTTAGCTATTAGGCCAGAGTAAGAGTTAAGACCTTAACCATTAGGCCAGAGTACGAGTCTAACACCTTAGCTATTAGGCCAGAGTAAGAGTTAAGACCTTAAACATTAGACCAGAGTACGAGTCTAAGACCTTAGCTATTAGGCCAGACTAAGAGTTAAGACCTTAGCTATTAGGCCAGAGTACGAGTCTAAGAACTTAGCTATTAGGCCAGAGTAAGAGTTAAGACCTTAACCAGTAGGCCAGAGTAAGAGTTAAGACCTAACCTGTATGCCATAGTACGAGTCTAAGACCTTAGCTAATAGGCCAGAGTAAGACATAAGACCTTAGCTATTAGGCCAGAGTAAGAATTTAGACCTTAACCAGTAGGCCAGAGTAAGAGTTAAGACCTTAACCTGTAGGCTAGAGTAAGAGTTAAGACCTTAACCTGTAGGCCATAGTACGAGTCTTAGACCTTAGCTATTAGGCCAGAGTAAGAGTTAAGACCTTAGCTATTAGGCCAGGGTAAGAATTAAGACCTTAACCAGTAGGCCAGAGTAAGAGTTAAGACCTTAACCTGTAGGCCGTACTACGAGTCGAAGACCTTAGCTATTAGGCCAGAGTAAGAGTTAAGACCTTAACCAGTAGGCCAGAGTATGAGTTAAGACCTTAACCATTAGGCCAGAGTACGAGTCTAAGACCTTAGCTTTTAGGCCAGAGTAAGAGTTAAGACCTTAGCTATTAGGCCAGAGTAAGAGTTAAGACCTTAGCTATTAGGCCAGAGTACGAGTCTAAGACCTTAGCTATTAGGCCAGAGTACGAGTCTAATACCTTAGCTATTAGGCCAGAGTACGAGTCTAAGACCTTAGCTATTAGGCCAGAGTAAGAGTTAAGACCTTAGCTATTAGGCCAGAGTACGAGTCTAAGACCTTAGCTATTAGGCCAGAGTAAGAGTTAAGACCTTAACCAGTAGGCCAGTGCAAGAGTTAAGACCTTAACCATTAGGCCAGAGTACGAGTCTAAGACCTTAGCTATTAGGCCAGAGTATGAGTCTAAGACCTTAGCTATTAGGCCAGAGTAAGAGTTAAGACCTTAGCTATTAGGCCAGAGTACGAGTGTAAGACCTTAGCTATTAGGCCAGAGTACGAGTCTAAGACCTTAGCTATTAGGCCAGAATAAGAGTTAAGACCTTAGCTATTAGGCCAGAGTAAGAGTTAAGACCTTAGCTATTAGGCCAGAGTACGAGTCTAAGACCTTAGCTATCAGGCCATAGTACGAGTCTTACACCTTAGCTATTAGGCCAGAGTAAGAGTGAAGACCTTAACCAGTACGCCAGTGTAAGAGTTAAGACCTTAACCTGTAGGCCAGAGTAAGAGTTAAGACCTTAACCTGTAGGCCATAGTAGGAGTCTCAGACCTTAGCTATTAGGCCAGAGTAAGAGTTAAGACCTTAACCATTAGGCCAGAGTACGAGTCTAACACCTTAGCTATTAGGCCAGAGTAAGAGTTAAGACCTTAACCATTAGGCCAGAGTATGAGTCTAAGACCTTAGCTATTAGGCCAGAGTAAGAGTTAAGACCTTAACCAGTAGGCCAGAGTAAGAGTTAAGACCTTAACCTGTAGGCCATAGTACGAGTCTAAGACCTTAGCTATTAGGCCAGAGTAAGAGTTAAGACCTTAGCTATTAGGCCTGAGTAAGAGTTAAGACCTTAACCATTAGGCCAGAGTACGAGTCTAAGACCTTAGCTATTAGGCCAGAGTAAGAGTTAAGACCTTAACCATTAGGAGAGAGTAAGAGTTAAGACCTTAACCATTAGGCCAGAGTACAAGTCTAAGACCTTAGTTATTAGGCCAGAGTAAGAGTTAAGACCTTAGCTATTAGGCCAGAGTAAGAGTTAAGACCTTAACCAGTTGGCCAGAGTAAGAGTTAAGCCCTTCACCATTAGGCCGAAGTATGAGTCTAAGACCTTAGCTATTAGGCCAGAGTAAGAGTTAAGACCTTAACCAGTAGGCCAGTGTAAGAGTTAAGACCTTAACCATTAGGCCAGAGTACGAGTCTAAGACCTTAGCTATTAGGCCAGAGTAAGAGTTAAGACCTTAACCAGTAGGCCAGAGTAAGAGTTAAGACCTTAACCATTAGGCCAGAGTACCAGTCTAAGACCTTAGCTATTAGGCCAGAGTAAGAGTTAAGACCTTAGCTATTAGGCCAGAGTAAGAGTTAAGACCTTAACCATTAGGCCAGAGTACGAGTCTAAGACCTTAGCTATTAGGCCAGAGTAAGAGTTAAGACCTTAGCTATTAGGCCAGAGTAAGAGTTAAGACCTTAACCATTAGGCCAGAGTACGAGTCTAAGACCTTAGCTATTAGGCCAGAGTAAGAGTTAAGACCTTAGCTATTAGGCCAGAGTAAAAGTTAAGACCTTAACCAGTAGGCCAGAGTAAGAGTTAAGACCTTAACCATTAGGCCAGAGTACGAGTCTAAGACCTTAGCTATTAGGCCAGAGTAAGAGTTAAGACCTTAACCAGTAGGCCAGTGTAAGAGTTAAGACCTTAACCATTAGGCCAGAGTACGAGTCTAAGACCTTAGCTATTAGGCCAGAGTAAGAGTTAAGACCTTAACCAGTAGGCCAGTGTAAGATTTAAGACCTTAACCATTAGGCCAGAGTACGAGTCTAAGACCTTAGCTATTAGGCCAGAGTACGAGTCTAAGACCTTAGCTATTAGGCCAGAGTAAGAGTTAGGACCTTAACCATTAGGCCAGAGTACGAGTCTAAGACCTTAGCTATTAGGCCAGAGTAAGAGTTAAGACCTTAAACATTAGGCCAGAGTAAGAGTTAAGACCTTAACCATTAGGCCAGAGTACGAGTCTAAGACCTTAGCTATTAGGCCAGAGTAAGAGTTAAGACCTTAGCTATTAGGCCTGAGTAAGAGTTAGGACCTTAACCATTAGGCCAGAGTACGAGTCTAAGACCTTAGCTATTAGGCCAGAGTAAGAGTTAAGACCTTAAACATTAGGCCAGAGTAAGAGTTAAGACCTTAACCATTAGGCCAGAGTACGAGTTTAAGACCTTAGCTATTAGGCCAGAGTAAGAGTAAAGACCTTAGCTATTAGGCCAGAGTAAGAGTTAAGACCTTAACCAGTTGGCCAGAGTAAGAGTTAAGCCCTTCACCATTAGGCCAGAGTACGAGTCTAAGACCTTAGCTATTAGGCCAGAGTAAGAGTTAAGACCTTAACCAGTACGCCAGTGTAAGAGTTAAGACCTTAACCAGTAGGCCAGAGTAAGAGTTAAGACCTTAACCATTAGGCCAGAGTACGAGTCTAAGACCTTAGCTATTAGGCCAGAGTAAGAGTTAAGACCTTAGCTATTAGGCCAGAGTAAGAGTTAAGACCGTAACCATTAAGCCAGAGTACGAGTCTAAGACCTTAGCTATTTAGCCAGAGTAAGAGTTAAGACCTTAGCTATTAGGCCAGAGTAAGAGTTAAGACCTTAACCATTATGCCAGAGTACGAGTCTAAGACCTTAGCTATTAGGCCAGAGTAAGTGTTAAGACCTGAGCTATTATGCCAGAGTACGAGTCTAAGACCTTAGCTATTAGGCCAGAGTAAGAGTTAAGACCTTAACCATTAGGCCAGAGTACGAGTCTAAGACCTTAGCTATTAGGCCAGAGTAAGAGTTAAGACCTTAACCAGTAGGCCAGAGTAAGAGTTAAGACCTTAACCTGTAGGCCATAGTACGAGTCTAAGACCTTAGCTATTAGGCCAGAGTAAGAGTTAAGACCTTAACCATTAGGCCAGAGTACGAGTCTAACACCTTAGCTATTAGGCCAGAGTAAGAGTTAAGACCTTAAACATTAGACCAGAGTACGAGTCTAAGACCTTAGCTATTAGGCCAGACTAAGAGTTAAGACCTTAGCTATTAGGCCAGAGTACGAGTCTAAGACCTTAGCTATTAGGCCAGAGTAAGAGTTAAGACCTTAACCAGTAGGCCAGAGTAAGAGTTAAGACCTAACCTGTATGCCATAGTACGAGTCTAAGACCTTAGCTAATAGGCCAGAGTAAGACATAAGACCTTAGCTATTAGGCCAGAGTAAGAATTTAGACCTTAACCAGTAGGCCAGAGTAAGAGTTAAGACCTTAACCTGTAGGCTAGAGTAAGAGTTAAGACCTTAACCTGTAGGCCATAGTACGAGTCTTAGACCTTAGCTATTAGGCCAGAGTAAGAGTTAAGACCTTAGCTATTAGGCCAGGGTAAGAATTAAGACCTTAACCAGTAGGCCAGAGTAAGAGTTAAGACCTTAACCTGTAGGCCGTACTACGAGTCGAAGACCTTAGCTATTAGGCCAGAGTAAGAGTTAAGACCTTAACCAGTAGGCCAGAGTATGAGTTAAGACCTTAACCATTAGGCCAGAGTACGAGTCTAAGACCTTAGCTTTTAGGCCAGAGTAAGAGTTAAGACCTTAGCTATTAGGCCAGAGTAAGAGTTAAGACCTTAGCTATTAGGCCAGAGTACGAGTCTAAGACCTTAGCTATTAGGGCAGAGTAAGAGTTAAGACCTTAACCATTAGGCCAGAGAACGAGTCTAAGACCTTAGCTATTAGGCCAGAGTAAGAGTTAAGACCTTAGCTATTAGTCCAGAGTAAGAATTAAAACCTTAACCAGTAGGCCAGAGTAAGAGTTAAGACCTTAACCTGTAGGCTAGAGTAAGTGTTAAGACCTTAACCATTAGGCCAGAGTATGAGTTAAGACCTTAACCTGTAGGCCATAGTACGAGTCTTAGACCTTAGCTATTAGGCCAGAGTAAGAGTTAAGACCTTAGCTATTAGGCCAGAGTAAGAGTTAAGACCTTAACCATTAGGCCAGAGTACGAGTCTAAGACCTTAGCTATTAGGCCAGAGTAAGAGTTAAGACCTTAACCAGTAGGCCAGAGTACGAGTCTAAGACCTTAGCTATTAGGCCAGAGTAAGAGTTAAGACCTTAACCAGTAGGCCAGAGTAAGAGTTAAGACCTTAACCATTTGGCCAGAGTACCAGTCTAAGACCTTAGCTATTAGGCCAGAGTAAGAGTTAAGACCTTAACCATTAGGCCAGAGTACGAGTCTAAGACCTTATCTATTAGGCCAGAGTAAGAGTTAAGACCTTAACCAGTAGGCCAGAGTAAGAGTTAAGAACTTAACCTGTAGGCCATAGTACGAGTCTAAGACCTTAGCTATTAGGCCAGAGTAAGAGTTAAGACCTTAGCTATTAGGCCAGAGTAAGAGTGAAGACCTTAACCATTAGGCCAGAGTACGAGTCTAAGACCTTAGCTATTAGGCCAGAGTAAGAGTTAAGACCTTAACCATTAGGCCAGAGTACGAGTTTAAGACCTTAGCTATTAGGCCAGAGTAAGAGTTAAGACCTTAGCTATTAGGCCAGAGTAAGAGTTAAGACCTTAACCAGTTGGCCAGAGTAAGAGTTAAGACCTTAACCATTAGGCAAGAGTACGAGTCTAAGACCTTAGCTATTAGGCCAGAGTAAGAATTAAGACCTTAACCATTAGGCCAGAGTAAGAGTTAAGACCTTAACCATTAGGCCAGAGTACGAGTTTAAGACCTTAGCTATTAGGCCAGAGTAAGAGTTAAGACCTTAGCTATTAGGCCAGAGTAAGAGTTAAGACCTTAACCAGTTGGCCAGAGTAAGAGTTAAGCCCTTCACCATTAGGCCAGAGTACGAGTCTAAGACCTTAGCTATTAGGCCAGAGTAAGAGTTAAGACCTTAACCAGTATGCCAGTATAAGAGTTAAGACCTTAACCAGTAGGCCAGAGTAGAGTTAAGACCTTAACCATTAGGCCAGAGTAGAGTTAAGACCTTAACCATTAGGCAAGAGTACGAGTCTAAGACCTTAGCTATTAGGCCAGAGTAAGAGTTAAGACCTTAGCTATTAGGCCAGAGTAAGAGTTAGGACCGTAACCATTAAGCCAGAGTACGAGTCTAAGACCTTAGCTATTTAGCCAGAGTAAGAGTTAAGACCTTAGCTATTAGGCCAGAGTAAGAGTTAAGACCTTAACCATTACGCCAGAGTATGAGTCTAAGACCTTAGCTATTAGCCCAGAGTAAGTGTTAAGACCTGAGCTATTATGCCAGACTGAGAGTTAAGACCTTAATCAGTAGGCTAGAGTAAGAGTTAAGACCTTAACCATTAGGCCAGAGTACGAGTCTAAGACCTTAGCTATTAGGCCAGAGTAAGAGTTAAGACCTTAACCAGTAGGCCAGAGTAAGAGTTAAGACCTTAACCTGTAGGCCATAGTACGAGTCTAAAACCTTAGCTATTAGGCCAGAGTAAGAGTTAAGACCTTAACCAGTCGGCCAGAGTAAGAGTTAAGACCTTAACCAGTAGGCCAGAGTACGAGTCTAACAGCTTAGCTATTAGGCCAGAGTAAGAGTTAAGACCTTAACCAGTAGGCCAGAGAAAGAGTTAAGACCTTAACCATTAGACCAGAGTACGAGTCTAAGACCTTAGCTATTAGGCCAGAGTAAGAGTTAAGACCTTATCCAGTAGGCCAGAGTAAGAGTTAAGACCTTAACCAGTAGGCCAGAGTACGAGTCTAAGACCTTAGCTATTAGGCCAGAATAAGAGTTAAGACCGTAGCTATTAGGCCAGAGTAAGAGTTAAGACGTTAACCATTAAGCCAGAGTAAGAATAAAGACCTTAACCATTAGGCCAGAGTATGAGTCTAAGACCTTAGCTATTAGGCCAGAGTAAGAGTTAAGACCTTAACCAGTAGGCCAGAGTAACAGTTAAGACCTTAACCATTAGGCCAGAGTACCAGTCTAAGACCTTAGCTATTAGGCCAGAGTAAGAGTTAAGACCTTAGCTATTAGGCCAGAGTAATAGTTAAGACCTTAACCATTAGGCCAGAGTACGAGTCTAAGACCTTAGCTATTAGGCCAGAGTAAGAGTTAAGACCTTAGCTATTAGGCCAGAGTAAGAGTTAAGACCTTAACCATTAGGCCAGAGTACGAGTCTAAGACCTTAGCTATTAGGCCAGGGTAAGAGTTAAGACCTTAGTTATTAGGCCAGAGTAAAAGTTAAGACCTTAACCAGTAGGCCAGAGTAAGAGTTAAGACCTTAACCATTAGGCCAGAGTACGAGTCTAAGACCTTAGCTATTAGGCCAGAGTAAGAGTTAAGACCTTAACCAGTAGGCCAGTGTAAGAGTTAAGACCTTAAGCATTAGGCCAGAGTACGAGTCTAAGACCTTAGCTATTAGGCCAGAGTAAGAGTTAAGACCTTAACCAGTAGGCCAGTGTAAGAGTTAAGACCTTAACCATTAGGCCAGAGTACGAGTCTAAGACCTTAGCTATTAGGCCATAGTACGAGTCTAAGACCTTAGCTATTAGGCCAGAGTAAGAGTTAAGACCTTAACCATTAGGCCAGAGTACGAGTCTAACACCTTAGCTATTAGGCCAGAGTAAGAGTTAAGACCTTAACCATTAGGCCAGAGTATGAGTCTAAGACCTTAGCTATTAGGCCAGAGTAAGAGTTAAGACCTTAACCAGTAGGCCAGAGTAAGAGTTAAGACCTTAACCTGTAGGCCATAGTACGAGTCTAAGACCTTAGCTTTTAGGCCAGAGTAAGAGTTAAGACCTTAGCTATTAGGCCTGAGTAAGAGTTAAGACCTTAACCATTAGGCCAGAGTACGAGTCAAAGACCTTAGCTATTAGGCCAGAGTAAGAGTTAAGACCTTAACCATTAGGACAGAGTAAGAGTTAAGACCTTAACCATTAGGCCAGAGTACGAGTCTAAGACCTTAGCTATTAGGCCAGAGTAAGAGTTAAGACCTTAGCTATTAGGCCAGAGTAAGAGTTAAGACCTTAACCAGTTGGCCAGAGTAAGAGTTAAGCCCTTCACCATTAGGCCGGAGTATGAGTCTAAGACCTTAGCTATTAGGCCAGAGTAAGAGTTAAGACCTTAGCTATTAGGCCAGAGTACGAGTCTAAGACCTTAGCTATTAGGCCAGAGTAAGAGTTAAGAACTGTAGGAGAGTGGCATCGACTGCATAGTTGCCCCCAACTTTTTGCTGATGTTTTGACTGTTTTTATGACTTTAGCCAGGCTGTGGCCCTGCTATCCAGGACCCCAGCCTATCTGCTTCCTCTGACAAACTATGTGGGTACCCTAGGTACCGACCAATTGGATGCTGGGCATGCCCTACCAGTCCCTTGTAGATGGTACCCTAGGTACCCAGGGCACGGGTCCCCCAGTAGGCCTACCAGGGCTGCAGCACTTATTGTGCCACCCTGGGACAGCCACCCAAACTGACACCACCAGGCCACTACTGTAGCCTGGGTAAGGTGGTGCTAGCACCCCTTACAGGGACGTAGGTACCCTATGTCCCATACCATACAACACATATACTCTCATAGGTCACCCCTATGGCAGGCCCTGGTAATCCTACAGGGCTGGGTGCTGAGGTATGTGTGAGGGGGGACCCCTACGTGAGTAGGGCCTCCCTGCAACCTTCGTAAAAACGTTACTGGGTTGTTTGTAGTGTAGCCATACCATATACTCTTAACCGCATTATAAGTTATTGCGTCATCGCTGTAACTTTGGAATGGCTACACCGAACCATATCGTGTTTGGTGTCAAACATGAAGGAATCATACCCCCAGTCCAGCCATGGGCATGGGGGCACGATTCCCCCTTGCTAGGAGGGTGATATGGGAAAAGCGGTAGAATTTGGAAACCAATTTAAAAGTGCACATGTACCACAAAATGGCTACTGTTCGCCACCTACACGACTCTGGCTGGCTGTTGCTGGGGAAAACCCCAGCCTCGCCATCTGGACAATAGGGCTCCTGTGGCAGGGAGGTGCCAGCACCTCCCCAGACAGGATATGTGGATTGGAACAGGGTGGGTGCACCAAAAGTCCATTCAGAGTTGCACGTAGGCAGCTGCAGAGCCCCAATTCTGCATACACCGCCTGGAACCGGTTCAGGGGCATCCTGCCCCTCGCCCAGGCGGGAAACACACAAAGGGGAGTGGGTGTAGCCACCCTTTCCCGCCTCTACTCTGATTGGTAGGCTCTATTTTGGACCATCCCCTAATCTTGGGGATATATGGGAATAACTTTGCCCTAGAGCCTTAGATTCGTACAGGACTTCACAGAACTGACCTTCGACGAGCTGCTGCCCAGCTGACTGAAGAAATCTCCCTTGGGATAAAGGAGTTATCCCCCTGCTTGGCAGGCACCTAAAAGACTACAAGATACCCAGTTGGAACTTCGTTGCTCTCACGACCTTCGACGCCTTCCAGCGACCTCGAGGTGGGTCTCCAGTGCATCCCAGCGTCCTGTGAGCGTGCCCAGCAAGTCTGAGCACCCTGGACCACGTGGGTGTCGAGATCCCCGCATACCCCGAGACACCGGCCACCTCTTGTCCAGCACACGACCCCGACCAGTGGGGAAGTTGTGCTTTGACCCATTCTTGAGCCAACCTTCAAGCAGCATTTGTGCCGACCCTCAGCTCCCTGGCCCGCTCCGGTGGCCCGTGGGAGCCCTTTTACGCACTCCATTTTGCTGCCTTCCGCGGTCCCTTGTCTCTCGACTTGTGGGCCCTGACGGAGGACAATCTTCTTTTCTAAGAGTTCCCCTGGTTGCTCCAGGCCTGCTCTACGCTCCCTGCAAAAGAGAGCACCCTCAGACCACGTGGGTCTGCACCAGCAGCTGCTTTGTTCATCTTGCGTGGGTTGCGGTTGCCAATGCTTAGTGGATCCAATCGGGACACTAACACCGCAGCGACCCTCAGCCGACGTGGGACAGTCGCCCTCCAGAAGCTGGCCTTCCTTGAAGCCTCCCGGAGCCCGTGACTGCAGAGCCCAGCTGTATCTTCCACACCTGAAGCACCCGACATCCACGAGCTCCTTCCTGTGAGCTCCCTGGTCACTGTGCTGTGACCCAGACTCTGTCCCCTCTGCTTTCAGGTTCATCTTTGTCTTTTCTTCAACTTTAATCTTCACGACTTCAGCGACACTTCCAGCTAGCAGCAGTTTGGACTCCTTTTCCATAGAAAATCAGCCCGCGACCCGACATCAGAATCGACCTATGCACCCGGCTTCCCTGGGGCAGGTAACAGTGGTACTTCGGTACTTCCGTGGTGGTGGGCTCTCCAAAGCCTTAAGTCTCAAGCCTTAACTTTGTACTGTTGTTAGAAGTGTCCTTAAACCTTAATTATTCAACCGCGACATTCTCCATAGGCTAACATTGCGATCCCGACAGCAACTTCTCGCACTGCACACGCCTCCCGTGGGTCCCCTTCCTCTTAACTGTGGGTGGATTCTTAAGGGGCCAGCGATCCTGAATGCCCTAGGCATTGCCTGTAGAATTGTCGTGGTTCTTATACCACTATTTTAGTATATGGTTTGGTCCCCCCCTGGGGCCCATTGATTTCTGTGCTATTTATTGTGTTTAGAAATGCTTGTTTGAATTGTAACTTTGCCACTAGCCACATAAAGTGTCTGTGGGATTCTGTCTAGAATAAATACATATATTTTATATATATACCTGTGTGGGCTACTCTTTCATTTGGTTATTCAAGAGGTTATTATGGTAAAACAATAAGCTTAACACTCCTTCAAGACTTAGCCTGAAGGCTGCTCTCCACAGCTACCACTAGGATAGCTTTCTTTAAAGGTTGTCTTAAACCTATCATCAATAGGAGTCGAATTGGACTGGTGCAAGGTGTCCCTATAACTAGGAACAGCATATGCCAGGCCAACTTCTCACATTGGTGTGCAGCGGTTGGATTCAAGCTTGCCATTGTTTTACCAGATAACACATTGAATTTCTAAAGTGAAAGCCACAAGGTACCAAAGGTACATATAAATTCAAGCTAGAATACAATAAGTTCTACTGAACTTGGAGTTGTGTGTAGAGGGTCTAGCACACCTTGACTACAACTCAAGAGAGGGTTCAGTAGGCCACACTTAGTGTAGGTAGATACATCACTACACTAAACATGTCTTCAAGTGGCACTAAGGCTATGGAAGGACCCCAGAGGGTCCCAGTAGATAAGTATGATAATTTCACCTTTGCTGAGCTCAGGGAAATGTGCACCCTTAGGAGACTGAAGACAGAAAGAGGTGCCAACACAAAACGTCTCAAAGAGATCCTGCTCATAGCAGACTTTATGGAGTCCATAGGATCCAGAGGGACGGACAACGTGGGTGGGCACCCCTCAGAAGAGGACACTCCCAGAGTGGAATCTGAAGAGGAACAGGAAGAGGATGAAAATCCTGACCTGGAAGACACAAACCACTCACAGCATGGAGGTGATGGCCCAAGAGGCACTCCCTCCACCCTTAAAAGGAGAGTGGTGGACCCCAGAAGGAACAGATCCCCCTCAGTGGGATCCAACCATTCTAGGGGATCCAAAGGGTCCTCTGCCTCTTCTCAGAGAAGAGAAACCTCTCATGAGAGGAAATGCAGACTGATCAAATTTGAGCAGGCTAAGCTTGAGCTTAAAAGAGAACAGTTAGCATTGGACAGGGAAACCCTGGAGCTTCAGAAAGCTTCAAGAAAGTGGGGTCTAGAGATCCCTGGTGGCAGTAAGGAAACCCCTAGAGTTAGAGAGAAAGTCCCTGACAATAGGAACCTCCACAAGATTGTGCCCCCCTATCAGAATGGGGATGATATCCTCAAATGGATATCTGCTCTTGAAAGGGCCTGTAGAGTACAGAGGGTCCCAGTAGAGCAGTGGGCAGCAATCCTGTGGCTCTCCTTTTCAGATAAAGGGAGAGACAAGCTCCTCTCTGTAAGAGAAGAGGATGCTGATGATTATTATATCCTGAAAGATGCTTTAATAGATGGGTTTGGCTTAACCACTGATCAGTACAGACTTAAGTTCAGAGACACCCAGAAAGCACAAAATCAGGATTGGGTAGACTTTGTGGATTGTGCAACCAAGGCACTGGAAGGTTGGTTAACTGGCAGCAAAGTAGATGATTATACAGGATTATACAATCTCATAATGAGGGAGCAGATCCTTAACAATTGTCAGAACCAGCTCTTACATCAGCACCTGGTGGACTCTGATCTGACCTCTCCCCAAGAATTGGGAAAGAAGGCAGACAAATGGGTCAGAACCAGGATTAAGCAAAAGGTCCAGCCCTTGGGAGGTGCAACTAAAAAAGAAGATGCCAAAAACTCTGACAAGGGTGGGGAAAAGGGAAAAGACCAGCAGTCTTCAACAGGCCCCCAAAAAGCAGCTTCTGAGACTACCAAGAAAAACAAATCCAAACAACCAAGGAAGCCTTGGTGTAAGTACTGTAAACAGACTACCCATTGGACTTCAGACTGTAATAAGGCCAAAGACTCCACAAGCACCACACCAGCCCCTAAGGCTCCTGTTCCCCCTAGTACAGTTACAGGTGTGGGTGCACAGAACAAGGGCATAGTAGGGTTGACCCTGGGATCTGGAGAGGACTCTGGCCTAGTCAGAACTCCTACTCAGGCTGTGCTAGTTTGTGATGGGGACTTGTCCCTGTTTGTGAGCCCCAGTGGTCTGGGCAAATACAGACAACAGCCAACCATAAATGGAAGGGAGTCACTAGCTTACAGGGATACAGGGGCCAGTGTCACTATGGTGACTAAGGACCTTGTGGACCCTAACCAGATCATACTTGGAGAGACATACCAAGTGACCAATGCTAGCAACGTTAGTACAGACCATGCTCTAGCTGTTGTGAACTTCTCCTGGGGAGGGGTAACTGGCCTCAAGAAAGTTGTGGTGAGTGCAGACCTACCTGTTGAATGTTTACTAGGGAATGATTTGGAGACCTCAGCATGGGCTGAGGTGGAGCTAAGTACCCATGCAGCAATGTTGGGTATATCAGCAGAAGTATTTGCCCTGACAAGGTCAAAAGCAAAGCTGACAGGAACTGAACAGGCCTTGGATCCTGGAAAAAAGGACCAAGGGCCTTCCAAGAGGAGGAGTAGCAGGGGTAAGGCCGAGCCTTCCCCCCAGGATCAGTCTGTAGAAACTCTTTTAGCAGAAGAGGATCTAGCTCCTGAAGAAGGAACTGCCCCAGAGGAACTGGAACCTGATCAGGTTGAGTTCTTGGGGGCAGGGGGACCTTCTAGGGCAGACTTGAGCCTGGAGCAGCAGAGCTGCCCCACTCTTGAACCCCTCAGACAGCAAGCTGCTGCTGAGGCTGCAGGGGATGCCAGTGGGACCCATAAGATTTATTGGGATGAAGGGCTCCTTTACTCTGAGGGTCGAGACCCCAAGCCTGGTGCAGCCAGGAGGTTGGTCATACCTCAGAAGTGTAGGAGCTTCCTGCTCACACTGGCCCATGATATCCCCTTAGCAGGACACCTGGGCCAAAATAAGACTTGGGACAGAATTGTCCCACACTTTCATTGGCCCCACATGAGTGAAGACTGTAAGAGCTTTTGCAGCTCTTGCATTACCTGCCAAGCAAGTGGCAAGGCAGGTAAATCCACCAAGGCCCCCCTGATACCATTACCTGTGGTGGGGGTGCCCTTTGAGCGGGTGGGGATTGACATCGTTGGTCCCTTAGACCCCCCAACAGCATCTGGGCACAGGTTCATTTTAGTGGTAGTGGATCATGCCACTAGATACCCAGAAGCTATTCCCCTTAGGACCATCACAGCTCCTGTGGTGGCAAGGGCCCTCCTTGGAGTCTTCTCCAGGGTGGGGTTCCCTAAGGAGGTATTGTCTGACAGAGGTACAAACTTTATGAGTAGTTACCTGAAGGCAATGTGGAAGGAGTGTGGGGTTAACTACAAGTTCACCACCCCTTACCATCCTCAATGCAATGGTCTTGTTGAAAGGTTCAACAAGACCCTAAAGGGTATGATTAAAGGACTACCAGAAAAGCTTAGGCGAAAATGGGATGTTCTTCTGCCCTGCCTTCTCTTTGCATACAGAGAGGTGCCACAGAAGGGGGTTGGCTACAGCCCCTTTGAACTTCTGTTTGGCCATCCTGTTAGAGGGCCACTTTGTCTAGTGAAGGAGGGATGGGAGCAACCTCTCAAACCCCCTAAACAGGACATAGTGGACTACGTACTTGGTCTCCGCTCCCGGATGGCTGAGTATATGAAGAAGGCAACTAAAAACCTGGAGGCAAGTCAGGAATTACAGAAAGCCTGGCATGACCAAAAGGCTGTCCTGGTGGTGTACCAGCCAGGACAGAAGGTATGGGTGTTGGAGCCAGTGGCCCCAGCAGCTCTCCAAGATAAGTGGAGTGGACCCCATACCATTTTGGAGAAAAAGGGAGAGGTTACCTACCTGGTCGACCTTGGCACTCCCAGAAGTCCCCACAGGGTACTTCATGTGAATAGATTGAAAGCATATGTGGACAGGGCTGACATGGGCTTGCTCATGGCAACAGATGAGGGACAGGAGGAAGAGAGTGACCCTCTCCCAGACCTGCTCTCTCAGAACCCTGACGATAGGTCAGTTGATGGAGTAGCCTTGGCAGGCAGCCTCACTGCCCAGCAGCAAGCAGATTGTAGACAGGTTCTACAAAGATACAGACATATGTTTTCTCTGACTCCTAGTCAGACCACCTGGTGCACTCACGAAGTGGACACTGGGGACAGTCTGCCTGTCAAGAATAAGATCTACAGGCAACCTGACCATGTCAGGGACTGCATACGGACTGAAGTCCAAAAGATGTTGGAGTTGGGAGTAATTGAGCCCTCAGATAGCCCTTGGGCTAGCCCAGTAGTCCTAGTACCAAAACCTCACACCCAGGGTGGTAAGAGAGAGATGAGGTTTTGTGTAGACTACAGGGGTCTCAATGCAGTCACTAAGACTGATGCTCATCCAATTCCCAGAGCAGATGAGCTCATAGATAGGTTGGCCTCAGCCAAATATCTGAGCACATTTGATCTGACAGCTGGCTACTGGCAGATAAGGCTAGCTGAGTCTGCAAAAGCCAAAACTGCATTTTCTACCCCTAGTGGGCATTATCAATTTATTGTGATGCCCTTTGGTTTGAAAAATGCACCTGCCACTTTTCAAAGGTTGGTGAACCAAGTCCTCTCAGGCCTGGAAGACTTTAGTGCAGCATATCTAGATGATATTGCTGTCTTTAGCTCCACCTGGGAAGATCACCTGATCCACCTGAGGGAAGTTTTAGAAGCCCTGCAGAAGGCTGGGCTCACTATCAAGGCTACTAAGTGCCAGATAGGGCAGAGTCAGGTTGTATACCTGGGACACCTTGTAGGAGGAGGCCAGGTTCAACCTTTACAGAGCAAAATCCAGACCATCATGGACTGGGTTGCTCCAACCACCCAGACTCAGGTTCGAGCTTTCTTGGGCCTGACTGGTTATTATAGGAGATTTGTGAAAGGATATGGATCCATAGTGACCCCCTTGAATGATCTCACCTCCAAGAGAATGCCCAAAAAGGTTCAGTGGACTGTCAGCTGTCAGAAAGCTTTTGATGACCTTAAACAGGCAATGTGCTCTGCTCCAGTGCTCCAAAGCCCCAACTACTCCAAAGAATTCATAGTTCAAACTGATGCTTCAGAGGTGGGGGTAGGTGCTGTGTTATCACAACTGAATGAGGAGGGCCAGGATCAACCAGTAGCTTTCATTAGCAGAAGGTTGACCCCCAGAGAGAAACGTTGGTCAGCCATAGAGAGGGAGGCCTTTGCTGTGGTCTGGGCCCTGAAGAAGCTGAGGCCATACTTGTTTGGTACTCACTTCATTGTTCAGACAGACCATAAGCCCCTCCTATGGCTAAAACAGATGAAGGGTGAAAACCCCAAACTACTCAGGTGGTCCATTTCCCTACAGGGGATGGACTATACAGTGGAACATAGACCTGGGAGCAACCATGCCAATGCAGATGGCCTCTCCAGATATTTCCACTTAGAACATGAAGACTCAACTGGTCAAGGTTAGTTTAATGTCCCTGCGTTTGGGGGGGGGTTGTGTAGGAGAGTGGCATCGACTGCATAGTTGCCCCCAACTTTTTGCTGATGTTTTGACTGTTTTTATGACTTTAGCCAGGCTGTGGCCCTGCTATCCAGGACCCCAGCCTATCTGCTTCCTCTGACAAACTATGTGGGTACCCTAGGTACCGACCAATTGGATGCTGGGCATGCCCTACCAGTCCCTTGTAGATGGTACCCTAGGTACCCAGGGCACGGGTCCCCCAGTAGGCCTACCAGGGCTGCAGCACTTATTGTGCCACCCTGGGACAGCCACCCAAACTGACACCACCAGGCCACTACTGTAGCCTGGGTAAGGTGGTGCTAGCACCCCTTACAGGGACGTAGGTACCCTATGTCCCATACCATACAACACATATACTCTCATAGGTCACCCCTATGGCAGGCCCTGGTAATCCTACAGGGCTGGGTGCTGAGGTATGTGTGAGGGGGGACCCCTACGTGAGTAGGGCCTCCCTGCAACCTTCGTAAAAACGTTACTGGGTTGTTTGTAGTGTAGCCATACCATATACTCTTAACCGCATTATAAGTTATTGCGTCATCGCTGTAACTTTGGAATGGCTACACCGAACCATATTGTGTTTGGTGTCAAACATGAAGGAATCATAGCCCCAGTCCAGCCATGGGCATGGGGGCACGATTCCCCCTTGCTAGGAGGGTGATATGGGAAAAGCGGTAGAATTTGGAAACCAATTTAAAAGTGCACATGTACCACAAAATGGCTACTGTTCGCCACCTACACGACTCTGGCTGGCTGTTGCTGGGGAAAACCCCAGCCTCGCCATCTGGACAATAGGGCTCCTGTGGCGGGGAGGTGCCAGCACCTCCCCAGACAGGATATGTGGATTGGAACAGGGTGGGTGCACCAAAAGTCCATTCAGAGTTGCACGTAGGCAGCTGCAGAGCCCCAATTCTGCATACACCGCCTGGAACCGGTTCAGGGGCATCCTGCCCCTCGCCCAGGCGGGAAACACACAAAGGGGAGTGGGTGTAGCCACCCTTTCCCGCCTCTACTCTGATTGGTAGGCTCTATTTTGGACCATCCCCTAATCTTGGGGATATATGGGAATAACTTTGCCCTAGAGCCTTAGATTCGTACAGGACTTCACAGAACTGACCTTCGACGAGCTGCTGCCCAGCTGACTGAAGAAATCTCCCTTGGGATAAAGGTATTATCCCCCTGCTTGGCAGGCACCTAAAAGACTACAAGATACCCGGTTGGAACTTCGTTGCTCTCACGACCTTCGACGCCTTCCAGCGACCTCGAGGTGGGTCTCCAGTGCATCTCAGCGTCCTGTGAGCGTGCCCAGCAAGTCTGAGCACCCTGGACCACGTGGGTGTCGAGATCCCCGCATACCCCGAGACACCGGCCACCTCTTGTCCAGCACACGACCCCGACCAGTGGGGAAGTTGTGCTTTGGCCCATTCTTGAGCCAACCTTCAAGCAGCATTTGTGCCGACCCTCAGCTCCCTGGCCCGCTCCGGTGGCCCGTGGGAGCCCTTTTACGCACTCCATTTTGCTGCCTTCCGCGGTCCCTTGTCTCTCGACTTGTGGGCCCTGACGGAGGACAATCTTCTTTTCTAAGAGTTCCCCTGGTTGCTCCAGGCCTGCTCTACGCTCCCTGCAAAAGAGAGCACCCTCAGACCACGTGGGTCTGCACCAGCAGCTGCTTTGTTCATCTTGCGTGGGTTGCGGTTGCCAATGCTTAGTGGATCCAATCGGGACACTAACACCGCAGCGACCCTCAGCCGACGTGGGATAGTCGCCCTCCAGAAGCTGGCCTTCCTTGAAGCCTCCCGGAGCCCGTGACTGCAGAGCCCAGCTGTATCTTCCACACCTGAAGCACCCGACATCCACGAGCTCCTTCCTGTGAGCTCCCTGGTCACTGTGCTGTGACCCAGACTCTGTCCCCTCTGCTTTCAGGTTCATCTTTGTCTTTTCTTCAACTTTAATCTTCACGACTTCAGCGACACTTCCAGCTAGCAGCAGTTTGGACTCCTTTTCCATAGAAAATCAGCCCGCGACCCGACATCAGAATCGACCTATGCACCCGGCTTCCCTGGGGCAGGTAACAGTGGTACTTCGGTACTTCCGTGGTGGTGGGCTCTCCAAAGCCTTAAGTCTCAAGCCTTAACTTTGTACTGTTGTTAGAAGTGTCCTTAAACCTTAATTATTCAACCGCGACATTCTCCATAGGCTAACATTGCGATCCCGACAGCAACTTCTCGCACTGCACACGCCTCCCGTGGGTCCCCTTCCTCTTAACTGTGGGTGGATTCTTAAGGGGCCAGCGATCCTGAATGCCCTAGGCATTGCCTGTAGAATTGTCGTGGTTCTTATACCACTATTTTAGTATATGGTTTGGTCCCCCCCTGGGGCCCATTGATTTCTGTGCTATTTATTGTGTTTAGAAATGCTTGTTTGAATTGTAACTTTGCCACTAGCCACATAAAGTGTCTGTGGGATTCTGTCTAGAATAAATACATATATTTTATATATATACCTGTGTGGGCTACTCTTTCATTTGGTCATTCAAGAGGTTATTATGGTAAAACAATAAGCTTAACACTCCTTCAAGACTTAGCCTGAAGGCTGCTCCCCACAGCTACCACTAGGATAGCTTTCTTTAAAGGTTGTCTTAAACCTATCATCAATAGGAGTCGAATTGGACTGGTGCAAGGTGTCCCTATAACTAGGAACAGCATATGCCAGGCCAACTTCTCACAAGACCTTAACCAGTAGGCCAGTGTAAGAGTTAAGACCTTAACCATTAGGCCAGAGTACGAGTCTAAGACCTTAGCTATTAGGCCATAGTACGAGTCTAAGACCTTAGCTATTAGGCCAGAGTAAGAGTTAAGACCTTAGCTATTAGGCCAGAGTAAGAGTTAAGACCTTAGCTATTAGGCCAGAGTACGAGTCTAAGACCTTAGCTATTAGGCCAGAGTACGAGTCTAAGGCCTTAGCTATTAGGCCAGAGTAAGTGTTAAGACCTTAGCTATTAGGCCAGAGTACGAGTCTAAGACCTTAGCTATTAGGCCAGAGTACGAGTCTAAGACCTTAGCTATTAGGCCAGAGTAAGAGTTAAGACCTTAACCATTAGGCCAGAGTAAGAGTTAAGACCTTAACCATTAGGCCAGAGTAAGAGTTAAGACCTTAGCTATTAGGCCAGAGTAAGAGTTAAGACCTTAGCTATTAGGCCAGAGTACGAGTCTAAGACCTTAGCTATTAGGCCAGAGTAAGAGTTAAGACCTTAACCAGTAGGCCAGTGTAAGAGTTAAGACCTTAACCATTAGGCCAGAGTACGAGTCTAAGACCTTAGCTATTAGGCCAGAGTACGAGTCTAAGACCTTAGCTATTAGGCCAGAGTAAGAGTTAAGACCTTAACCAGTAGGCCAGTGTAAGAGTTAAGACCTTAACCATTAGGCCAGAGTACGAGTCTAAGACCTTAGCTATTAGGCCAGAGTACGAGTCTAAGACCTTAGCTATTAGGCCAGAGTAAGAGTTAAGACCTTAGCTATTAGGCCAGAGTAAGAGTTACGCCCTTCACCATTAGGCCGGAGTATGAGTCTAAGACCTTAGCTATTAGGCCAGAGTAAGAGTTAAGACCTTAACCAGTAGGCCAGTGTAAGAGTTAAGACCTTAACCATTAGGCCAGAGTACGAGTCTAAGACCTTAGCTATTAGGCCAGAGTAAGAGTTAAGACCTTAACCAGTAGGCCAGAGTAAGAGTTAAGACCTTAACCATTAGGCCAGAGTACCAGTCTAAGACCTTAGCTATTAGGCCAGAGTAAGAGTTAAGACCTTAGCTATTAGGCCAGAGTAAGAGTTAAGACCTTAACCATTAGGCCAGAGTACGAGTCTAAGACGTTAGCTATTAGGCCAGAGTAAGAGTTAAGACCTTAGCTATTAGGCCAGAGTAAGAGTTAAGACCTTAACCATTAGGCCAGAGTACGAGTCTAAGACCTTAGCTATTAGGCCAGAGTAAGAGTTAAGACCTTAGCTATTAGGCCAGAGTAAAAGTTAAGACCTTAACCAGTAGGCCAGAGTAAGAGTTAAGACCTTAACCATTAGGCCAGAATACGAGTCTAAGACCTTAGCTATTTGGCCAGAGTAAGAGTTAAGACCTTAACCAGTAGGCCAGTGTAAGAGTTAAGACCTTAACCATTAGGCCAGAGTACGAGTCTAAGACCTTAGCTATTAGGCCAGAGTAAGAGTTAAGACCTTAACCAGTAGGCCAGTGTAAGAGTTAAGACCTTAACCATTAGGCCAGAGTACGAGTCTAAGACCTTAGCTATTAGGCCAGAGTACGAGTCTAAGACCTTAGCTATTAGGCCAGAGTAAGAGTTAAGACCTTAGCTATTAGGCCAGAGTAAGAGTTAAGACCTTAGCTATTAGGCAAGAGTACGAGTCTAAGACCTTAGCTATTAGGCCAGAGTTAGAGTTAAGACCTTAACCAGTAGGCCAGTGTAAGAGTTAAGACCTTAACCATTAGGCCAGAGTACGAGTCTAAGACCTTAGCTATTAGGCCATAGTACGAGTCTAAGACCTTAGCTATTAGGCCAGAGTAAGAGTTAAGACCTTAGCTATTAGGCCAGAGTAAGAGTTAAGACCTTAGCTATTAGGCCAGAGTACGAGTCTAAGACCTTAGCTATTAGGCCAGAGTAAGAGTTAAGACCTTAGCTATTAGGCCAGAGTAAGAGTTAAGACCTTAGCTATTAGGCCAGAGTACGAGTCTAAGACCTTAGCTATTAGGCCAGAGTAAGAGTTAAGACCTTAACCAGTAGGCCAGTGTAAGAGTTAAGACCTTAACCATTAGGCCAGAGTACGAGTCTAAGACCTTAGCTATTAGGCCAGAGTACGAGTCTAAGACCTTAGCTATTAGGCCAGAGTAAGAGTTAAGACCTTAGCTATTAGGCCAGAGTACGAGTGTAAGACCTTAGCTATTAGGCCAGAGTACGAGTCTAAGACCTTAGCTATTAGGCCAGAATAAGAGTTAAGACCTTAGCTATTAGGCCAGAGTAAGAGTTAAGACCTTAGCTATTAGGCCAGAGTACGAGTCTAAGACCTTAGCTATCAGGCCATAGTACGAGTCTTACACCTTAGCTATTAGGCCAGAGTAAGAGTTAAGACCTTAACCAGTACGCCAGTGTAAGAGTTAAGACCTTAACCTGTAGGCCAGAGTAAGAGTTAAAACCTTAAACTGTAGGCCATAGTAGGAGTCTTAGACCTTAGCTATTAGGCCAGAGTAAGAGTTAAGACCTTAGCTATTAGGCCAGAGTAAGAGTTAAGACCTTAACCAGTTGGCCAGAGTAAGAGTTAAGCCCTTCACCATTAGGCCGGAGTATGAGTCTAAGACCTTAGCTATTAGGCCAGAGTAAGAGTTAAGACCTTAACCAGTAGGCCAGTGTAAGAGTTAAGACCTTAACCATTAGGCCAGAGAACGAGTCTAAGACCTTAGCTATTAGGCCAGAGTAAGAGTTAAGACCTTAACCAGTAGGCCAGAGTAAGAGTTAAGACCTTAACCATTAGGCCAGAGTACCAGTCTAAGACCTTAGCTATTAGGCCAGAGTAAGAGTTAAGACCTTAGCTATTAGGCCAGAGTAAGAGTTAAGACCTTAACCATTAGGCCAGAGTACGAGTCTAAGACCTTAGCTATTAGGCCAGAGTAAGAGTTAAGACCTTAGCTATTAGGCCAGAGTAAGAGTTAAGACCTTAACCATTAGGCCAGAGTACGAGTCTAAGACCTTAGCTATTAGGCCAGAGTAAGAGTTAAGACCTTAGCTATTAGGCCAGAGTAAAAGTTAAGACCTTAACCAGTAGGCCAGAGTAAGAGTTAAGACCTTAACCATTAGGCCAGAGTACGAGTCTAAGACCTTAGCTATTAGGCCAGAGTAAGAGTTAAGACCTTAACCAGTAGGCCAGTGTAAGAGTTACGACCTTAACCATTAGGCCAGAGTACGAGTCTAAGACCTTAGCTATTAGGCCATAGTACGAGTCTAAGACCTTAGCTATTAGGCCAGAGTAAGAGTTAAGACCTTAGCTATTAGGCCAGAGTAAGAGTTAAGACCTTAGCTATTAGGCCAGAGTACGAGTCTAAGACCTTAGCTATTAGGCCAGAGTACGAGTCT
Organism: Triturus cristatus; assembly: GCF_964204655.1. Lineage (NCBI taxonomy): Eukaryota > Metazoa > Chordata > Amphibia > Caudata > Salamandridae > Triturus > Triturus cristatus. The sequence continues at coordinate 1,101,213,123 of NC_140589.1, read as the reverse complement.
AAGACCTTAGCTATTAGGCCAGAGTAAGAGTTAAGACCTTAGCTATTAGGCCAGAGTACGAGTCTAAGACCTTAGCTATTAGGCCAGAGTAAGAGTTAAGACCTTAACCAGTAGGCCAGTGTAAGAGTTAAGACCTTAACCATTAGGCCAGAGTACGAGTCTAAGACCTTAGCTATTAGGCCAGAGTACGAGTCTAAGACCTTAGCTATTAGGCCAGAGTAAGAGTTAAGACCTTAGCTATTAGGCCAGAGTACGAGTGTAAGACCTTAGCTATTAGGCCAGAGTACGAGTGTAAGACCTTAGCTATTAGGCCAGAGTACGAGTCTAAGACCTTAGCTATTAGGCCAGAATAAGAGTTAAGACCTTAGCTATTAGGCCAGAGTAAGAGTTAAGACCTTAGCTATTAGGCCAGAGTACGAGTCTAAGACCTTAGCTATCAGGCCATAGTACGAGTCTTACACCTTAGCTATTAGGCCAGAGTAAGAGTGAAGACCTTAACCAGTACGCCAGTGTAAGAGTTAAGACCTTAACCTGTAGGCCAGAGTAAGAGTTAAGACCTTAACCTGTAGGCCATAGTAGGAGTCTTAGACCTTAGCTATTAGGCCAGAGTAAGAGTTAAGACCTTAACCATTAGGCCAGAGTACGAGTCTAACACCTTAGCTATTAGGCCAGAGTAAGAGTTAAGACCTTAACCAGTAGGCCAGTGTAAGAGTTAAGACCTTAACCTGTAGGCCAGAGTAAGAGTTAAGACCTTAAACTGTAGGCCATAGTAGGAGTCTTAGACCTTAGCTATTAGGCCAGAGTAAGAGTTAAGACCTTAGCTATTAGGCCAGAGTAAGAGTTAAGACCTTAACCAGTTGGCCAGAGTAAGAGTTAAGCCCTTCACCATTAGGCCGGAGTATGAGTCTAAGACCTTAGCTATTAGGCCAGAGTAAGAGTTAAGACCTTAGCCAGTAGGCCAGTGTAAGAGTTAAGACCTTAACCATTAGGCCAGAGTACGAGTCTAAGACCTTAGCTATTAGGCCAGAGTAAGAGTTAAGACCTTAACCAGTAGGCCAGAGTAAGAGTTAAGACCTTAACCATTAGGCCAGAGTACCAGTCTAAGACCTTAGCTATTAGGCCAGAGTAAGAGTTAAGACCTTAGCTATTAGGCCAGAGTAAGAGTTAAGACCTTAACCATTAGGCCAGAGTACGAGTCTAAGACCTTAGCTATTAGGCCAGAGTAAGAGTTAAGACCTTAGCTATTAGGCCAGAGTAAGAGTTAAGACCTTAACCATTAGGCCAGAGTACGAGTCTAAGACCTTAGCTATTAGGCCAGAGTAAGAGTTAAGACCTTAGCTATTAGGCCAGAGTAAAAGTTAAGACCTTAACCAGTAGGCCAGAGTAAGAGTTAAGACCTTAACCATTAGGCCAGAGTACGAGTCTAAGACCTTAGCTATTAGGCCAGAGTAAGAGTTAAGACCTTAACCAGTAGGCCAGTGTAAGAGTTAAGACCTTAACCATTAGGCCAGAGTACGAGTCTAAGACCTTAGCTATTAGGACAGAGTAAGAGTTAAGACCTTAACCAGTAGGCCAGTGTAAGAGTTAAGACCTTAACCATTAGGCCAGAGTACGAGTCTAAGACCTTAGCTATTAGGCCATAGTACGAGTCTAAGACCTTAGCTATTAGGCCAGAGTAAGAGTTAGGACCTTAGCTATTAGGCCAGAGTAAGAGTTAAGACCTTAGCTATTAGGCCAGAGTACGAGTCTAAGACCTTATCTATTAGGCCAGAGTACGAGTCTAAGACCTTAGCTATTAGGCCAGAGTAAGAGTTAAGACCTTAGCTATTAGGCCAGAGTACGAGTCTAAGACCTTAGCTATTAGGCCAGAGTAAGAGTTAAGACCTTAACCAGTAGGCCAGTGTAAGAGTTAAGACCTTAACCATTAGGCCAGAGTACGAGTCTAAGACCTTAGCTATTAGGCCAGAGTACGAGTCTAAGACCTTAGCTATTAGGCCAGAGTAAGAGTTAAGACCTTAGCTATTAGGCCAGAGTACGAGTGTAAGACCTTAGCTATTAGGCCAGAGTACGAGTGTAAGACCTTAGCTATTAGGCCAGAGTACGAGTCTAAGACCTTAGCTATTAGGCCAGAATAAGAGTTAAGACCTTAGCTATTAGGCCAGAGTAAGAGTTAAGACCTTAGCTATTAGGCCAGAGTACGAGTCTAAGACCTTAGCTATCAGGCCATAGTACGAGTCTTACACCTTAGCTATTAGGCCAGAGTAAGAGTGAAGACCTTAACCAGTACGCCAGTGTAAGAGTTAAGACCTTAACCTGTAGGCCAGAGTAAAAGTTAAGACCTTAACCTGTAGGCCATAGTAGGAGTCTTAGACCTTAGCTATTAGGCCAGAGTAAGAGTTAAGACCTTAACCATTAGGCCAGAGTACGAGTCTAACACCTTAGCTATTAGGCCAGAGTAAGAGTTAAGACCTTAACCATTAGGCCAGAGTATGAGTCTAAGACCTTAGCTATTAGGCCAGAGTAAGAGTTAAGACCTTAACCAGTAGGCCAGAGTAAGAGTTAAGACCTTAACCTGTAGGCCATAGTACGAGTCTAAGACCTTAGCTATTAGGCCAGAGTAAGAGTTAAGACCTTAGCTATTAGGCCTGAGTAAGAGTTAAGACCTTAACCATTAGGCCAGAGTACGAGTCTAAGACCTTAGCTATTAGGCCAGAGTAAGAGTTAAGACCTTAACCATTAGGACAGAGTAAGAGTTAAGACCTTAACCATTAGGCCAGAGTACGAGTCTAAGACCTTAGCTATTAGGCCAGAGTAAGCGTTAAGACCTTAGCTATTAGGCCAGAGTAAGAGTTAAGACCTTAACCAGTTGGCCAGAGTAAGAGTTAGGCCCTTCACCATTAGGCCGGAGTATGAGTCTAAGACCTTAGCTATTAGGCCAGAGTAAGAGTTAAGACCTTAACCAGTAGGCCAGTGTAAGAGTTAAGACCTTAACCATTAGGCCAGAGTACGAGTCTAAGACCTTAGCTATTAGGCCAGAGTAAGAGTTAAGACCTTAACTAGTAGGCCAGAGTAAGAGTTAAGACCTTAACCATTAGGCCAGAGTACCAGTCTAAGACCTTAGCTATTAGGCCAGAGGAAGAGTTAAGACCTTAGCTATTAGGCCAGAGTAAGAGTTAAGACCTTAGCTATTAGGCCAGAGTACGAGTCTAAGACCTTAGCTATTAGGCCAGAGTAAGAGTTAAGACCTTAACCAGTAGGCCAGTGTAAGAGTTAAGACCTTAACCATTAGGCCAGAGTACGAGTCTAAGACCTTAGCTATTAGGCCAGAGTACGAGTCTAAGACCTTAGCTATTAGGCCAGAGTACGAGTCTAAGACCTTAGCTATTAGGCCAGAGTAAGAGTTAAGACCTTAGCTATTAGGCCAGAGTACGAGTGTAAGACCTTAGCTATTAGGCAAGAGTACGAGTCTAAGACCTTAGCTATTAGGCCAGAATAAGAGTTAAGACCTTAGCTATTAGGCCAGAGTAAGAGTTAAGACCTTAGCTATTAGGCCAGAGTACGAGTCTAAGACCTTAGCTATCAGGCCATAGTAAGAGTTAAGACCTTAACCAGTTGGCCAGAGTAAGAGTTAAGCCCTTCACCATTAGGCCGGAGTACGAGTCTAAGACCTTAGCTATTAGGCCAGAGTAAGAGTTAAGACCTTAGCTATTAGGCCAGAGTAAGAGTTAAGACCTTAACCAGTTGGCCAGAGTAAGAGTTAAGCCCTTCACCATTAGGCCGGAGTATGAGTCTAAGACCTTAGCTATTAGGCCAGAGTAAGAGTTAAGACCTTAACCAGTAGGCCAGTGTAACAGTTAAGACCTTAACCATTAGGCCAGAGTACGAGTCTAAGACCTTAGCTATTAGGCCAGAGTAAGAGTTAAGACCTTAACCAGTAGGCCAGAGTAAGAGTTAAGACCTTAACCATTAGGCCAGAGTACCAGTCTAAGACCTTAGCTATTAGGCCAGAGTAAGAGTTAAGACCTTAGCTATTAGGCCAGAGTAAGAGTTAAGACCTTAACCATTAGGCCAGAGTACGAGTCTAAGACCTTAGCTATTAGGCCAGAGTAAGAGTTAAGACCTTAGCTATTAGGCCAGAGTAAGAGTTAAGACCTTAACCATTAGGCCAGAGTACGAGTCTAAGACCTTAGCTATTAGGCCAGAGTAAGAGTTAAGACCTTAGCTATTAGGCCTGAGTAAAAGTTAAGACCTTAACCAGTAGGCCAGAGTAAGAGTTAAGACCTTAACCATTAGGCCAGAGTACGAGTCTAGGACCTTAGCTATTAGGCCAGAGTAAGAGTTAAGACCTTAACCAGTAGGCCAGTGTAAGAGTTAAGACATTAACCATTAGGCCAGAGTACGAGTCTAAGACCTTAGCTATTAGGCCAGAGTAACAGTTAAGACCTTAACCAGTAGGCCAGTGTAAGAGTTAAGACCTTAACCATTAGGCCAGAGTACGAGTCTAAGACCTTAGCTATTAGGCCATAGTACGAGTCTAAGACCTTAGCTATTAGGCCAGAGTAAGAGTTAAGACCTTAGCTATTAGGCCAGAGTAAGAGTTAAGACCTTAGCTATTAGGCCAGAGTGCGAGTCTAAGACCTTAGCTATTAGGCCAGAGTACGAGTCTAAGACCTTAGCTATTAGGCCAGTGTAAGAGTTAAGACCTTAGCTATTAGGCCACAGTACGAGTCTAAGACCTTAGCTATTAGGCCAGAGTAAGAGTTAAGACCTTAGCTATTAGGCCAGAGTACGAGTCTAAGACCTTAGCTATTAGGCCAGTGTAAGAGTTAAGACCTTAGCTATTAGGCCACAGTACGAGTCTAAGACCTTAGCTATTAGGCCAGAGTAAGAGTTAAGACCTTAGCTATTAGGCCAGAGTACGAGTCTAAGGCCTTAGCTATTAGGCCAGAGTAAGTGTTAAGACCTTAGCTATTAGGCCAGAGTACAAGTCTAAGACCTTAGCTATTAGGCCAGAGTACGAGTCTAAGACCTTAGCTATTAGGCCAGAGTAAGAGTTAAGACCTTAACCATTAGGCCAGAGTAAGAGTTAAGACCTTAACCATTAGGCCAGAGTAAGAGTTAAGACCTTAGCTATTAGGCCAGAGTAAGAGTTAAGACCTTAGCTATTAGGCCAGAGTACGAGTCTAAGACCTTAGCTATTAGGCCAGAGTAAGAGTTAAGACCTTAACCAGTAGGCCAGTGTAAGAGTTAAGACCTTAACCATTAGGCCAGAGTACGAGTCTAAGACCTTAGCTATTAGGCCAGAGTACGAGTCTAAGACCTTAGCTATTAGGCCAGAGTAAGAGTTAAGACCTTAACCAGTAGGCCAGTGTAAGAGTTAAGACCTTAACCATTAGGCCAGAGTACGAGTCTAAGACCTTAGCTATTAGGCCAGAGTACGAGTCTAAGACCTTAGCTATTAGGCCAGAGTAAGAGTTAAGACCTTAGCTATTAGGCCAGAGTACGAGTGTAAGACCTTAGCTATTAGGCCAGAGTACGAGTGTAAGACCTTAGCTATTAGGCCAGAGTACGAGTCTAAGACCTTAGCTATTAGGCCAGAATAAGAGTTAAGACCTTAGCTATTAGGCCAGAGTAAGAGTTAAGACCTTAGCTATTAGGCCAGAGTACGAGTCTAAGACCTTAGCTATCAGGCCATAGTACGAGTCTTACACCTTAGCTATTAGGCCAGAGTAAGAGTGAAGACCTTAACCAGTACGCCAGTGTAAGAGTTAAGACCTTAACCTGTAGGCCAGAGTAAGAGTTAAGACCTTAACCTGTAGGCCATAGTAGGAGTCTTAGACCTTAGCTATTAGGCCAGAGTAAGAGTTAAGACCTTAACCATTAGGCCAGAGTACGAGTCTAACACCTTAGCTATTAGGCCAGAGTAAGAGTTAAGACCTTAACCATTAGGCCAGAGTATGAGTCTAAGACCTTAGCTATTAGGCCAGAGTAAGAGTTAAGACCTTAACCAGTAGGCCAGAGTAAGAGTTAAGACCTTAACCTGTAGGCCATAGTACGAGTCTAAGACCTTAGCTATTAGGCCAGAGTAAGCGTTAAGACCTTAGCTATTAGGCCAGAGTAAGAGTTAAGACCTTAACCAGTTGGCCAGAGTAAGAGTTAAGCCCTTCACCATTAGGCCGGAGTATGAGTCTAAGACCTTAGCTATTAGGCCAGAGTAAGAGTTAAGACCTTAACCAGTAGGCCAGTGTAAGAGTTAAGACCTTAACCATTAGGCCAGAGTACGAGTCTAAGACCTTAGCTATTAGGCCAGAGTAAGAGTTAAGACCTTAACTAGTAGGCCAGAGTAAGAGTTAAGACCTTAACCATTAGGCCAGAGTACCAGTCTAAGACCTTAGCTATTAGGCCAGAGGAAGAGTTAAGACCTTAGCTATTAGGCCAGAGTAAGAGTTAAGACCTTAACCATTAGGCCAGAGTACGAGTCTAAGACCTTAGCTATTAGGCCAGAGTAAGAGTTAAGACCTTAGCTATTAGGCCAGAGTAAGAGTTAAGCCCTTAACCATTAGGCCAGAGTACGAGTCTAAGACCTTAGCTATTAGGCCAGAGTAAGAGTTAAGACCTTAGCTATTAGGCCAGAGTAAAAGTTAAGACCTTAGCTATTAGGCCAGAGTAAGAGTTAAGACCTTAGCTATTAGGCCAGAGAATGAGTCTAAGACCTCAGCTATTAGGCCAGAGTAAGAGTTAAGACCTTAACCAGTAGGCCAGAGTAAGAGTTAAGACCTTATCCTGTAGGCCATAGTACGAGTCTAAGACCTTAGCTATTAGGCCAGAGTAAGAGTTAAGACCTTAGCTATTAGGCCTGAGTAAGAGTTAAGACCTTAACCACTAGGCCAGAGTACGAGTCTAAGACCTTAGCTATTAGGCCAGAGTAAAAGTTAAGACCTTAACCATTAGGACAGAGTAAGAGTTAAGACCTTAACCATTAGGCCAGAGTACGAGTCTAAGACCTTAGCTATTAGGCCAGAGTAAGAGTTAAGACCTTAGCTATTAGGCCAGAGTAAGAGTTAAGACCTTAACCAGTTGGCCAGAGTAAGAGTTAAGCCCTTCACCATTAGGCCGGAGTATGAGTCTAAGACCTTAGCTATTAGGCCAGAGTAAGAGTTAACACCTTAACCAGTAGGCCAGTGTAAGAGTTAAGACCTTAACCATTAGGCCAGAGTACGAATCTAAGACCTTAGCTATGAGGCCAGAGTAAGAGTTAAGACCTTAACCAGTAGGCCAGAGTAAGAGTTAAGACCTTAACCATTAGGCCAGAGTACCAGTCTAAGACCTTAGCTATTAGGCCAGAGTAAGTGTTAAGACCTTAGCTATTAGGCCAGAGTAAGAGTTAAGACCTTAACCATTAGGCCAGAGTACGAGTCTAAGACCTTAGCTATTGGGCCAGAGTAAGAGTTAAGACCTTAGCTATTAGGCCAGAGTAAGAGTTAAGACCTTAAACATTAGGCCAGAGTACGAGTCCAAGACCTTAGCTATTAGGCCAGAGTAAGAGTTAAGACCTTAGCTATTAGGCCAGAGTAAAAGTTAAGACCTTAACCAGTAGGCCAGAGTAAGAGTTAAGACCTTAACCATTAGGCCAGAGTACGAGTCTAAGACCTTAGCTATTAGGCCAGAGTAAGAGTTAAGACCTTAACCAGTAGGCCAGTGTAAGAGTTAAGACCTTAACCATTAGGCCAGAGTACGAGTCTAAGACCTTAGCTATTAGGCCAGAGTAAGAGTTAAGACCTTAACCAGTAGGCCAGTGTAAGAGTTAAGACCTTAACCATTAGGCCAGAGTACGAGTCTAAGACCTTAGCTATTAGGCCATAGTATGAGTCTAAGACCTTAGCTATTAGGCCAGAGTAAGAGTTAAGACCTTAGCTATTAGGCCAGAGTAAGAGTTAAGACCTTAGCTATTAGGCCAGAGTACGAGTCTAAGACCTTAGCTATTAGGCCAGAGTACGAGTCTAAGACCTTAGCTATTAGGCCAGAGTAAGTGTTAAGACCTTAGCTATTAGGCCAGAGTACGAGTCTAAGACCTTAGCTATTAGGCCAGAGTAAGAGTTAAGACCTTTACCAGTAGGCCAGTGTAAGAATTAAGACCTTAACCATTAGGCCAGAGTACGAGTCTAAGACCTTAGCTATTAGGCCAGAGTACGAGTCTAAGACCTTAGCTATTAGGCCAGAGTAAGAGTTAAGACCTTAGCTATTAGGCCAGAGTACGAGTGTAAGACCTTAGCTATTAGGCCAGAGTACGAGTCTAAGACCTTAGCTATTAGGCCAGAATAAGAGTTAAGACCTTAGCTATTAGGCCAGAGTAAGAGTTAAGACCTTAGCTATTAGGCCAGAGTACGAGTCTAAGACCTTAGCGATCAGGCCATAGTACGAGTCTTACACCTTAGCTATTAGGCCAGAGTAAGAGTTAAGACCTTAACCAGTATGCCAGTGTAAGAGTTAAGACCTTAACCTGTAGGCCAGAGTAGGAGTTAAGACCTTAACCTGTAGGCCATAGTAGGAGTCTTAGACCTTAGCTATTAGGCCAGAGTAAGAGTTAAGACCTTAACCATTAGGCCAGAGTACGAGTCTAAGACCTTAGCTATTAGGCCAGAGTAAGAGTTAAGACCTTAACCAGTAGGCCAGAGTAAGAGTTAAGACCTTAACCTGTAGGCCATAGTACGAGTCTAAGACCTTAGCTTTTAGGCCAGAGTAAGAGTTAAGACCTTAGCTATTAGGCCTGAGTAAGAGTTAAGACCTTAACCATTAGGCCAGAGTACGAGTCTAAGACCTTAGCTATTAGGCCAGAGTAAGAGTTAAGACCTTAACCATTAGGACAGAGTAAGAGTTAAGACCTTAACCATTAGGCCAGAGTACGAGTCTAAGACCTTAGCTATTAGGCCAGAGTAAGAGTTAAGACCTTAGCTATTAGGCCAGAGTAAGAGTTAAGACCTTAACCAGTTGGCCAGAGTAAGAGTTAAGCCCTTCACCATTAGGCCGGAGTATGAGTCTAAGACCTTAGCTATTAGGCCAGAGTAAGAGTTAAGACCTTAGCTATTAGGCCAGAGTACGAGTCTAAGACCTTAGCTATTAGGCCAGAGTAAGAGTTAAGACCTTAACCAGTAGGCCAGTGTAAGAGTTAAGACCTTAACCATTAGGCCAGAGTACGAGTCTAAGACCTTAGCTATTAGGCCATAGTATGAGTCTAAGACCTTAGCTATTAGGCCAGAGTAAGAGTTAAGACCTTAGCTATTAGGCCAGAGTAAGAGTTAAGACCTTAGCTATTAGGCCAGAGTACGAGTCTAAGACCTTAGCTATTAGGCCAGAGTACGAGTCTAAGACCTTAGCTATTAGGCCAGAGTAAGTGTTAAGACCTTAGCTATTAGGCCAGAATACGAGTCTAAGACCTTAGCTATTAGGCCAGAGTAAGAGTTAAGACCTTTACCAGTAGGCCAGTGTAAGAGTTAAGACCTTAACCATTAGGCCAGAGTACGAGTCTAAGACCTTAGCTATTAGGCCAGAGTACGAGTCTAAGACCTTAGCTATTAGGCCAGAGTAAGAGTTAAGACCTTAACCATTAGGCCAGAGTAAGAGTTAAGACCTTAACCATTAGGCCAGAGTAAGAGTTAAGACCTTAGCTATTAGGCCAGAGTAAGAGTTAAGACCTTAGCTATTAGGCCAGAGTACGAGTCTAAGACCTTAGCTATTAGGCCAGAGTAAGAGTTAAGACCTTAACCAGTAGGCCAGTGTAAGAGTTAAGACCTTAACCATTAGGCCAGAGTACGAGTCTAAGACCTTAGCTATTAGGCCAGAGTACGAGTCTAAGACCTTAGCTATTAGGCCAGAGTAAGAGTTAAGACCTTAGCTATTAGGCCAGAGTACGAGTGTAAGACCTTAGCTATTAGGCCAGAGTACGAGTCTAAGACCTTAGCTATTAGGCCAGAATAAGAGTTAAGACCTTAGCTATTAGGCCAGAGTAAGAGTTAAGACCTTAGCTATTAGGCCAGAGTACAAGTCTAAGACCTTAACTATCAGGCCATAGTACAAATGTTACACCTTAGCTATTAGGCCAGAGTAAGAGTTAAGACCTTAACCAGTACGCCAGTGTAAGAGTTAAGACCTTAACCTGTAGGCCAGAGTAAGAGTTAAGACCTTAAACTGTAGGCCATAGTAGGAGTCTTAGACCTTAGCTATTAGGCCAGAGTAAGAGTTAAGACCTTAGCTATTAGGCCAGAGTAAGAGTTAAGACCTTAACCAGTTGGCCAGAGTAAGAGTTAAGCCCTTCACCATTAGGCCGGAGTATGAGTCTAAGACCTTAGCTATTAGGCCAGAGTAAGAGTTAAGACCTTAACCAGTAGGCCAGTGTAAGAGTTAAGACCTTAACCATTAGGCCAGAGTACGAGTCTAAGACCTAAGCTATTAGGCCAGAGTAAGAGTTAAGACCTTAACCAGTAGGCCAGAGTAACAGTTAAGACCTTAACCATTAGGCCAGAGTACCAGTCTAAGACCTTAGCTATTAGGCCAGAGTAAGAGTTAAGACCTTAGCTATTAGGCCAGAGTAAGAGTTAAGACCTTAACCATTAGGCCAGAGTACGAGTCTAAGACCTTAGCTATTAGGCCAGAGTAAGAGTTAAGACCTTAGCTATTAGGCCAGAGTAAGAGTTAAGACCTTAACCATTAGGCCAGAGTACGAGTCTAAGACCTTAGCTATTAGGCCAGAGTAAGAGTTAAGACCTTAGTTATTAGGCCAGAGTAAAAGTTAAGACCTTAACCAGTATGCCAGAGTAAGAGTTAAGACCTTAACCATTAGGCCAGAGTACGAGTCTAAGACCTTAGCTATTAGGCCAGAGTAAGAGTTAAGACCTTAACCAGTAGGCCAGTGTAAGAGTTAAGACCTTAAGCATTAGGCCAGAGTACGAGTCTAAGACCTTAGCTATTAGGCCAGAGTAAGAGTTAAGACCTTAACCACTAGGCCAGTGTAAGAGTTAAGACCTTAACCATTAGGCCAGAGTACGAGTCTAAGACCTTAGCTATTAGGCCATAGTACGAGTCTAAGACCTTAGCTATTAGGCCAGAGTAAGAGTTAAGACCTTAACCATTAGGCCAGAGTACGAGTCTAACACCTTAGCTATTAGGCCAGAGTAAGAGTTAAGACCTTAACCATTACGCCAGAGTATGAGTCTAAGACCTTAGCTATTAGGCCAGAGTAAGAGTTAAGACCTTAACCAGTAGGCCAGAGTAAGAGTTAAGACCTTAACCTGTAGGCCATAGTACGAGTCTAAGACCTTAGCTTTTAGGCCAGAGTAAGAGTTAAGACCTTAGCTATTAGGCCTGAGTAAGAGTTAAGACCTTAACCATTAGGCCAGAGTACGAGTCAAAGACCTTAGCTATTAGGCCAGAGTAAGAGTTAAGACCTTAACCATTAGGACAGAGTAAGAGTTAAGACCTTAACCATTAGGCCAGAGTACGAGTCTAAGACCTTAGCTATTAGGCCAGAGTAAGAGTTAAGACCTTAGCTATTAGGCCAGAGTAAGAGTTAAGACCTTAACCAGTTGGCCAGAGTAAGAGTTAAGCCCTTCACCATTAGGCCGGAGTATGAGTCTAAGACCTTAGCTATTAGGCCAGAGTAAGAGTTAAGACCTTAGCTATTAGGCCAGAGTACGAGTCTAAGACCTTAGCTATTAGGCCAGAGTAAGAGTTAAGACCTTAACCAGTAGGCCAGTGTAAGAGTTAAGACCTTAACCATTAGGCCAGAGTACGAGTCTAAGACCTTAGCTATTAGGCCATAGTACGAGTCTAAGACCTTAGCTATTAGGCCAGAGTAAGAGTTAAGACCTTAGCTATTAGGCCAGAGTAAGAGTTAAGACCTTAGCTATTAGGCCAGAGTACGAGTCTAAGACCTTAGCTATTAGGCCAGAGTACGAGTCTAAGACCTTAGCTATTAGGCCAGAGTAAGTGTTAAGACCTTAGCTATTAGGCCAGAGTACGAGTCTAAGACCTTAGCTATTAGGCCAGAGTAAGAGTTAAGACCTTTACCAGTAGGCCAGTGTAAGAGTTAAGACCTTAACCATTAGGCCAGAGTACGAGTCTAAGACCTTAGCTATTAGGCCAGAGTAAGAGTTAAGACCTTAAACTGTAGGCCATAGTAGGAGTCTTAGACCTTAGCTATTAGGCCAGAGTAAGAGTTAAGACCTTAGCTATTAGGCCAGAGTAAGAGTTAAGACCTTAACCAGTTGGCCAGAGTAAGAGTTAAGCCCTTCACCATTAGGCCGGAGTATGAGTCTAAGACCTTAGCTATTAGGCCAGAGTAAGAGTTAAGACCTTAACCAGTAGGCCAGTGTAAGAGTTAAGACCTTAACCATTAGGCCAGAGTACGAGTCTAAGACCTTAGCTATTAGGCCAGAGTAAGAGTTAAGACCTTAACCAGTAGGCCAGAGTAAGAGTTAAGACCTTAACCATTAGGCCAGAGTACCAGTCTAAGACCTTAGCTATTAGGCCAGAGTAAGAGTTAAGACCTTAGCTATTAGGCCAGAGTAAGAGTTAAGACCTTAACCATTAGGCCAGAGTACCAGTCTAAGACCTTAGCTATTAGGCCAGAGTAAGAGTTAAGACCTTAGCTATTAGGCCAGAGTAAGAGTTAAGACCTTAACCATTAGGCCAGAGTACGAGTCTAAGACCTTAGCTATTAGGCCAGAGTAAGAGTTAAGACCTTAGCTATTAGGCCAGAGTAAAAGTTAAGACCTTAACCAGTAGGCCAGAGTAAGAGTTAAGACCTTAACCATTAGTCCAGAGTACGAGTCTAAGACCTTAGCTATTAGGCCAGAGTAAGAGTTAAGACCTTAACCAGTAGGCCAGTGTAAGAGTTAAGACATTAACCATTAGGCAAGAGTACGAGTCTAAGACCTTAGCTATTAGGCCAGAGTAACAGTTAAGACCTTAACCAGTAGGCCAGTGTAAGAGTTAAGACCTTAACCATTAGGCCAGAGTACAAGTCTAAGACCTTAGCTATTAGGCCATAGTACGAGTCTAAGACCTTAGCTATTAGGCCAGAGTAAGAGTTAAGACCTTAGCTATTAGGCCAGAGTAAGAGTTAAGACCTTAGCTATTAGGCCAGAGTGCGAGTCTAAGACCTTAGCTATTAGGCCATAGTACGAGTCTAAGACCTTAGCTATTAGGCCAGAGTAAGAGTTAAGACCTTAGCTATTAGGCCAGAGTAAGAGTTAAGACCTTAGCTATTAGGCCAGAGTACGAGTCTAAGACCTTAGCTATTAGGCCAGAGTACGAGTCTAAGACCTTAGCTATTAGGCCAGAGTAAGTGTTAAGACCTTAGCTATTAGGCCAGAGTACGAGTCTAAGACCTTAGCTATTAGGCCAGAGTAAGAGTTAAGACCTTTACCAGTAGGCCAGTGTAAGAGTTAAGACCTTAACCATTAGGCCAGAGTACGAGTCTAAGACCTTAGCTATTAGGCCAGAGTAAGAGTTAAGACCTTAAACTGTAGGCCATAGTAGGAGTCTTAGACCTTAGCTATTAGGCCAGAGTAAGAGTTAAGACCTTAGCTATTAGGCCAGAGTAAGAGTTAAGACCTTAACCAGTTGGCCAGAGTAAGAGTTAAGCCCTTCACCATTAGGCCGGAGTATGAGTCTAAGACCTTAGCTATTAGGCCAGAGTAAGAGTTAAGACCTTAACCAGTAGGCCAGTGTAAGAGTTAAGACCTTAACCATTAGGCCAGAGTACGAGTCTAAGACCTTAGCTATTAGGCCAGAGTAAGAGTTAAGACCTTAACCAGTAGGCCAGAGTAAGAGTTAAGACCTTAACCATTAGGCCAGAGTACCAGTCTAAGACCTTAGCTATTAGGCCAGAGTAAGAGTTAAGACCTTAGCTATTAGGCCAGAGTAAGAGTTAAGACCTTAACCATTAGGCCAGAGTACGAGTCTAAGACCTTAGCTATTAGGCCAGAGTAAGAGTTAAGACCTTAGCTATTAGGCCAGAGTAAAAGTTAAGACCTTAACCAGTAGGCCAGAGTAAGAGTTAAGACCTTAACCATTAGTCCAGAGTACGAGTCTAAGACCTTAGCTATTAGGCCAGAGTAAGAGTTAAGACCTTAACCAGTAGGCCAGTGTAAGAGTTAAGACATTAACCATTAGGCAAGAGTACGAGTCTAAGACCTTAGCTATTAGGCCAGAGTAACAGTTAAGACCTTAACCAGTAGGCCAGTGTAAGAGTTAAGACCTTAACCATTAGGCCAGAGTACGAGTCTAAGACCTTAGCTATTAGGCCATAGTACGAGTCTAAGACCTTAGCTATTAGGCCAGAGTAAGAGTTAAGACCTTAGCTATTAGGCCAGAGTAAGAGTTAAGACCTTAGCTATTAGGCCAGAGTGCGAGTCTAAGACCTTAGCTATTAGGCCAGAGTACGAGTCTAAGACCTTAGCTATTAGGCCAGAGTAAGAGTTAAGACCTTAGCTATTAGGCCAGAGTACGAGTCTAAGACCTTAGCTATTAGGCCAGAGTAAGAGTTAAGACCTTAGCTATTAGGCCAGAGTACGAGTCTAAGACCTTAGCTATTAGGCCAGAGTAAGAGTTAAGACCTTAACCAGTAGGCCAGTGTAAGAGTTAAGACCTTAACCATTAGGCCAGAGTACGAGTCTAAGACCTTAGCTATTAGGCCAGAGTACGAATCTAAGACCTTAGCTATTAGGCCAGAGTAAGAGTTAAGACCTTAGCTATTAGGCCAGAGTAAGAGTTAAGACCTTAACCATTAGGCCAGAGTACGAGTCTAAGACCTTAGCTATTAGGCCAGAGTAAGAGTTAAGACCTTAGCTATTAGGCCAGAGTAAGAGTTAAGACCTTAACCATTAGGCCAGAGTACGAGTCTAAGACCTTAGCTATTAGGCCAGAGTAAGAGTTAAGACCTTAGTTATTAGGCCAGAGTAAAAGTTAAGACCTTAACCAGTAGGCCAGAGTAAGAGTTAAGACCTTAACCATTAGGCCAGAGTACGAGTCTAAGACCTTAGCTATTAGGCCAGAGTAAGAGTTAAGACCTTAACCACAAGGCCAGTGTAAGAGTTAAGACCTTAAGCATTAGGCCAGAGTACGAGTCTAAGACCTTAGCTATTAGGCCAGAGTAAGAGTTAAGACCTTAACCAGTAGGCCAGTGTAAGAGTTAAGACCTTAACCATTAGGCCAGAGTACGAGTCTAAGACCTTAGCTATTAGGCCATAGTACGAGTCTAAGACCTTAGCTATTAGGCCAGAGTAAGAGTTAAGACCTTAGCTATTAGGCCAGAGTAAGAGTTAAGACCTTAGCTATTAGGCCAGAGTACGAGTCTAAGACCTTAGCTATTAGGCCAGAGTACGAGTCTAAGACCTTAGCTATTAGGCCAGAGTAAGAGTTAAGACCTTAGCTATTAGGCCAGAGTACGAGTCTAAGACCTTAGCTATTAGGCCAGAGTAAGAGTTAAGACCTTAACCAGTAGGCCAGTGCAAGAGTTAAGACCTTAACCATTAGGCCAGAGTACGAGTCTAAGACCTTAGCTATTAGGCCAGAGTACGAGTCTAAGACCTTAGCTATTAGGCCAGAGTAAGAGTTAAGACCTTAGCTATTAGGCCAGAGTACGAGTGTAAGACCTTAGCTATTAGGCCAGAGTACGAGTCTAAGACCTTAGCTATTAGGCCAGAATAAGAGTTAAGACCTTAGCTATTAGGCCAGAGTAAGAGTTAAGACCTTAGCTATTAGGCCAGAGTACGAGTCTAAGACCTTAGCTATCAGGCCATAGTACGAGTCTTACACCTTAGCTATTAGGCCAGAGTAAGAGTGAAGACCTTAACCAGTACGCCAGTGTAAGAGTTAAGACCTTAACCTGTAGGCCAGAGTAAGAGTTAAGACCTTAACCTGTAGGCCATAGTAGGAGTCTCAGACCTTAGCTATTAGGCCAGAGTAAGAGTTAAGACCTTAACCATTAGGCCAGAGTACGAGTCTAACACCTTAGCTATTAGGCCAGAGTAAGAGTTAAGACCTTAACCATTAGGCCAGAGTATGAGTCTAAGACCTTAGCTATTAGGCCAGAGTAAGAGTTAAGACCTTAACCAGTAGGCCAGAGTAAGAGTTAAGACCTTAACCTGTAGGCCATAGTACGAGTCTAAGACCTTAGCTATTAGGCCAGAGTAAGAGTTAAGACCTTAGCTATTAGGCCTGAGTAAGAGTTAAGACCTTAACCATTAGGCCAGAGTACGAGTCTAAGACCTTAGCTATTAGGCCAGAGTAAGAGTTAAGACCTTAACCATTAGGAGAGAGTAAGAGTTAAGACCTTAACCATTAGGCCAGAGTACAAGTCTAAGACCTTAGTTATTAGGCCAGAGTAAGAGTTAAGACCTTAGCTATTAGGCCAGAGTAAGAGTTAAGACCTTAACCAGTTGGCCAGAGTAAGAGTTAAGCCCTTCACCATTAGGCCGAAGTATGAGTCTAAGACCTTAGCTATTAGGCCAGAGTAAGAGTTAAGACCTTAACCAGTAGGCCAGTGTAAGAGTTAAGACCTTAACCATTAGGCCAGAGTACGAGTCTAAGACCTTAGCTATTAGGCCAGAGTAAGAGTTAAGACCTTAACCAGTAGGCCAGAGTAAGAGTTAAGACCTTAACCATTAGGCCAGAGTACCAGTCTAAGACCTTAGCTATTAGGCCAGAGTAAGAGTTAAGACCTTAGCTATTAGGCCAGAGTAAGAGTTAAGACCTTAACCATTAGGCCAGAGTACGAGTCTAAGACCTTAGCTATTAGGCCAGAGTAAGAGTTAAGACCTTAGCTATTAGGCCAGAGTAAGAGTTAAGACCTTAACCATTAGGCCAGAGTACGAGTCTAAGACCTTAGCTATTAGGCCAGAGTAAGAGTTAAGACCTTAGCTATTAGGCCAGAGTAAAAGTTAAGACCTTAACCAGTAGGCCAGAGTAAGAGTTAAGACCTTAACCATTAGGAAAGAGTACGAGTCTAAGACCTTAGCTATTAGGCCAGAGTAAGAGTTAAGACCTTAACCAGTAGGCCAGTGTAAGAGTTAAGACCTTAACCATTAGGCCAGAGTACGAGTCTAAGACCTTAGCTATTAGGCCAGAGTAAGAGTTAAGACCTTAATCAGTAGGCCAGTGTAAGAGTTAAGACCTTAACCATTAGGCCAGAGTACGAGTCTAAGACCTTAGCTATTAGGCCAGAGTACGAGTCTAAGACCTTAGCTATTAGGCCAGAGTAAGAGTTAAGACCTTAGCTATTAGGCCAGAGTACGAGTCTAAGACCTTAGCTATTAGGCCAGAGTAAGAGTTAAGACCTTAACTAGTAGGCCAGAGAAAGAGTTAAGACCTTAACCATTAGACCAGAGTACGAGTCTAAGACCTTAGCTATTAGGCCAGAGTAAGAGTTAAGACCTTAACCAGTAGGCCAGAGTAAGAGTTAAGACCTTAACCTGTAGGCCATAGTACGAGTCTAAGACCTTAGCTATTAGGCCAGAGTAAGAGTTAAGACCTTAGCTATTAGGCCTGAGTAAGAGTTAGGACCTTAACCATTAGGCCAGAGTACGAGTCTAAGACCTTAGCTATTAGGCCAGAGTAAGAGTTAAGACCTTAAACATTAGGCCAGAGTAAGAGTTAAGACCTTAACCATTAGGCCAGAGTACGAGTTTAAGACCTTAGCTATTAGGCCAGAGTAAGAGTAAAGACCTTAGCTATTAGGCCAGAGTAAGAGTTAAGACCTTAACCAGTTGGCCAGAGTAAGAGTTAAGCCCTTCACCATTAGGCCAGAGTACGAGTCTAAGACCTTAGCTATTAGGCCAGAGTAAGAGTTAAGACCTTAACCAGTACGCCAGTGTAAGAGTTAAGACCTTAACCAGTAGGCCAGAGTAAGAGTTAAGACCTTAACCATTAGGCCAGAGTACGAGTCTAAGACCTTAGCTATTAGGCCAGAGTAAGAGTTAAGACCTTAGCTATTAGGCCAGAGTAAGAGTTAAGACCGTAACCATTAAGCCAGAGTACGAATCTTAGACCTTAGCTATTTAGCCAGAGTAAGAGTTAAGACCTTAGCTATTAGGCCAGAGTAAGAGTTAAGACCTTAACCATTACGCCAGAGTACGAGTCTAAGACCTTAGCTATTAGGCCAGAGTAAGTGTTAAGACCTGAGCTATTATGCCAGAGTACGAGTCTAAGACCTTAGCTATTAGGCCAGAGTAAGAGTTAAGACCTTAACCATTAGGCCAGAGTGCGAGTCTAAGACCTTAGCTATTAGGCCAGAGTAAGAGTTAAGACCTTAACCAGTAGGCCAGAGTAAGAGTTAAGACCTTAACCTGTAGGCCATAGTACGAGTCTAAGACCTTAGCTATTAGGCCAGAGTAAGAGTTAAGACCTTAACCATTAGGCCAGAGTACGAGTCTAACACCTTAGCTATTAGGCCAGAGTAAGAGTTAAGACCTTAAACATTAGACCAGAGTACGAGTCTAAGACCTTAGCTATTAGGCCAGACTAAGAGTTAAGACCTTAGCTATTAGGCCAGAGTACGAGTCTAAGACCTTAGCTATTAGGCCAGAGTAAGAGTTAAGACCTTAACCAGTAGGCCAGAGTAAGAGTTAAGACCTAACCTGTATGCCATAGTACGAGTCTAAGACCTTAGCTAATAGGCCAGAGTAAGACTTAAGACCTTAGCTATTAGGCCAGAGTAAGAATTTAGACCTTAACCAGTAGGCCAGAGTAAGAGTTAAGACCTTAACCTGTAGGCTAGAGTAAGAGTTAAGACCTTAACCTGTAGGCCATAGTACGAGTCTTAGACCTTAGCTATTAGGCCAGAGTAAGAGTTAAGACCTTAGCTATTAGGCCAGAGTAAGAATTAAGACCTTAACCAGTAGGCCAGAGTAAGAGTTAAGACCTTAACCTGTAGGCCGTACTACGAGTCGAAGACCTTAGCTATTAGGCCAGAGTAAGAGTTAAGACCTTAACCAGTAGGCCAGAGTATGAGTTAAGACCTTAACCATTAGGCCAGAGTACGAGTCTAAGACCTTAGCTTTTAGGCCAGAGTAAGAGTTAAGACCTTAGCTATTAGGCCAGAGTAAGAGTTAAGACCTTAGCTATTAGGCCAGAGTACGAGTCTAAGACCTTAGCTATTAGGGCAGAGTAAGAGTTAAGACCTTAACCATTAGGCCAGAGTACGAGTCTAAGACCTTAGCTATTAGGCCAGAGTAAGAGTTAAGACCTTAGCTATTAGTCCAGAGTAAGAATTAAAACCTTAACCAGTAGGCCAGAGTAAGAGTTAAGACCTTAACCTGTAGGCTAGAGTAAGAGTTAAGACCTTAACCTGTAGGCCATAGTACGAGTCTTAGACCTTAGCTATTAGGCCAGAGTAAGAGTTAAGACCTTAGCTATTAGGCCAGAGTAAGAGTTAAGACCTTAACCATTAGGCCAGAGTACGAGTCTAAGACCTTAGCTATTAGGCCAGAGTAAGAGTTAAGACCTTAACCAGTAGGCCAGAGTACGAGTCTAAGACCTTAGCTATTAGGCCAGAGTAAGAGTTAAGACCTTAACCAGTAGGCCAGAGTAAGAGTTAAGACCTTAACCATTTGGCCAGAGTACCAGTCTAAGACCTTAGCTATTAGGCCAGAGTAAGAGTTAAGACCTTAACCATTAGGCCAGAGTACGAGTCTAAGACCTTAGCTATTAGGCCAGAGTAAGAGTTAAGACCTTAACCAGTAGGCCAGAGTAAGAGTTAAGAACTTAACCTGTAGACCATAGTACGAGTCTAAGACCTTAGCTATTAGGCCAGAGTAAGAGTTAAGACCTTAACCATTAGGCCAGAGTACGAGTCTAAGACCTTAGCTATTAGGCCAGAGTAAGAGTTAAGACCTTAACCATTAGGCCAGAGTACGAGTTTAAGACCTTAGCTATTAGGCCAGAGTAAGAGTTAAGACCTTAGCTATTAGGCCAGAGTAAGAGTTAAGACCTTAACCAGTTGGCCAGAGTAAGAGTTAAGACCTTAACCATTAGGCAAGAGTACGAGTCTAAGACCTTAGCTATTAGGCCAGAGTAAGAATTAAGACCTTAACCATTAGGCCAGAGTAAGAGTTAAGACCTTAACCATTAGGCCAGAGTACGAGTTTAAGACCTTAGCTATTAGGCCAGAGTAAGAGTTAAGACCTTAGCTATTAGGCCAGAGTAAGAGTTAAGACCTTAACCAGTTGGCCAGAGTAAGAGTTAAGCCCTTCACCATTAGACCAGAGTACGAGTCTAAGACCTTAGCTATTAGGCCAGAGTAAGAGTTAAGACCTTAACCAGTACGCCAGTATAAGAGTTAAGACCTTAACCAGTAGGCCAGAGTAGAGTTAAGACCTTAACCATTAGGCCAGAGTAGAGTTAAGACCTTAACCATTAGGCCAGAGTACGAGTCTAAGACCTTAGCTATTAGGCCAGAGTAAGAGTTAAGACCTTAGCTATTAGGCCAGAGTAAGAGTTAGGACCGTAACCATTAAGCCAGAGTACGAGTCTAAGACCTTAGCTATTTAGCCAGAGTAAGAGTTAAGACCTTAGCTATTAGGCCAGAGTAAGAGTTAAGACCTTAACCATTACGCCAGAGTATGAGTCTAAGACCTTAGCTATTAGCCCAGAGTAAGTGTTAAGACCTGAGCTATTATGCCAGACTGAGAGTTAAGACCTTAATCAGTAGGCCAGAGTAAGAGTTAAGACCTTAACCATTAGGCCAGAGTACGAGTCTAAGACCTTAGCTATTAGGCCAGAGTAAGAGTTAAGACCTTAACCAGTAGGCCAGAGTAAGAGTTAAGACCTTAACCTGTAGGCCATAGTACGAGTCTAAAACCTTAGCTATTAGGCCAGAGTAAGAGTTAAGACCTTAACCAGTCGGCCAGAGTAAGAGTTAAGACCTTAACCAGTAGGCCAGAGTACGAGTCTAACAGCTTAGCTATTAGGCCAGAGTAAGAGTTAAGACCTTAACCAGTAGGCCAGAGAAAGAGTTAAGACCTTAACCATTAGACCAGAGTACGAGTCTAAGACCTTAGCTATTAGGCCAGAGTAAGAGTTAAGACCTTAACCAGTAGGCCAGAGTAAGAGTTAAGACCTTAACCAGTAGGCCAGAGTACGAGTCTAAGACCTTAGCTATTAGGCCAGAATAAGAGTTAAGACCGTAGCTATTAGGCCAGAGTAAGAGTTAAGACGTTAACCATTAAGCCAGAGTAAGAATAAAGACCTTAAACATTAGGCCAGAGAAAGAGTCTAAGACCTTAACCATTAGGCCGGAGTAAGAGCTAAGACCTTAACCATTAGGCCAGAGTAAGAGTTAAGACCTTAACCATTATGCCAGACTAAGAGTTAAGACCTTAGCTATTAGGCCAGAGTAAGAGTTAAGACCTTAACCATTAGGCCAGAGTATGAGTCTAAGACCTTAGCTATTAGGCCAGAGTAAGAGTTAAGACCTTAACCAGTAGGCCAGAGTAAGAGTTAAGACCTTAACCATTAGTCCAGAGTACGAGTCTAAGACCTTAGCTATTAGGCCAGAGAAAGAGTTAAGACCTTAGCTATTGGGCCAGAGTAAGAGTGAAGACCTTAACCATTAGGCCAGAGTACGAGTCTAAGACCTTAGCTATTACGCCAGAGTAAGAATTAAGACCTTAGCTATTAGGCCTGAGTAAGAGTTAAGACCTTAGCTATTAGGCCAGAGTACGAGTTAAGACCTTAACCAGTAGGCCAGAGTAAGAGTTAAGACCTTAACCTGTAGGCCAGAGTAGGAGTTAAGACCTAAACCTGTAGGCCATACTATGAGTCTAAGACCTTAGCTACTAGGCCAGAGTAAGAGTTAAGACCTTAGCTATTAGGCCAGAGTAAGAGCTAAGACCTTAACCAGTAGGCCAGAGTAAGAGTTAAGACCTTAACCTGTAGGCCATAGTACGAGTCTAAGACCTTAGCTATTAGGCCAGAGTAAGAGTTAAGACCTTAACCAGTAGGCCAGAGTACTAGTTAAAACCTTAACCTGTAGGCCAGAGTACGAGTCTAAGACCTTAGCTATTAGGCCAGAGTAAGAGTTAAGACCTTAGCTATTAGGCCAGAGTAAGAGTTAAGACCTTAACCATTAGGCCAGAGTACGAGTCTAAGACCTAAGCTATTAGGCCAGAGTAAGAGTTAAGACCTTAGCTATTAGGCCAGAGTAAGAGTTAAGACCTTAACCAGTAGGCGAGAGTGAGAGTTAAGACCTTAACCTGTAGGCCATAGTATGAGTCTAAGACCTTAGCTATTAGGCCAGAGAAAGAGTTAAGACCTTGGCTATTAGGCCAGAGTAAGAGTTAAGACCTTAACCAGTAGGCCAGAGTAAGAGTTAATACCTTAACCATTAGGCCAGAGTAAGAGTTAAGACCTTAACCATAAGGCCAGAGTATGAGTCTAAGACCTTAGCTATTAGGCCAGAGTAAGAGTTAAGACCTTAACCTGTAGGCCAGAGTACGAGTCTAAGACCTTAGCTGTTAGGCCAGAGTAAGAGTTAAGACCTTAACCAGTACGCCAGAGTAAGAGTTAAGACCTTAACCTGTAGGCCATAGTACGAGTCTAAGACCTTAGCTATTAGGCCAGAGTAAGAGTTAAGACCTTAACTAGTAGGCCAGAGTAAGAGTTAAGACCTTAACCTGTAGGCCAGAGTAAGAGTTAAGACCTTAACCTGTAGGCCAGAGTACGAGTCTAAGACCTTAGCTATTAGGCCAAGGTAAGAGTTAAGACCTTATCCAGTAGGCCAGAGTAAGAGTTAAGACCTTAGCTATTAGGCCAGAGTAAGAGTTAAGACCTTAGCTATTAGGCCAGAGTAAGAGTTAAGACCTTAAGCAGTAGGCCAGAGTAAGAGTTAAGACCTTAACCTGTAGGCCATAGTACGAGTCTAAGACCTTAGCTATTAGGCCAGATTAAAAGTTAAGACCTTAACCAGTAGGCCAGAGTAAGAGTTAAGAACTTAACCTGTAGACCAGAGTAAGAGTTAAGACCTTAACCTGTAGGCCATAGTACGAGTCTAAGACCTTAGCTATTAGGCCAGAGTAAGAGTTAAGACCTTAGCTATTAGGCCAGAGTACGAGTTAAGACCTTAACCATTAAGCCATAGTACGAGTCTAAGACCTTAGCTATTTAGCCAGAGTAAGAATTAAGACCTTAGCTATTAGGCCAGAGTAAGAGTTAAGACCTTAACCATGAGGCCAGAGTACGAGTCTAAGACGTTAGCTATTAGGCCAGAGTAAGAGTTAAGACCTTAACCAGTAGGCCAGAGTAAGAGTTAAGACCTTAACCATTAGTCCAGAGTACGAGTCTAAGACCTTAGCTATTAGGCCAGAGTAAGAGTTAAGACCTTAGCTATTGGGCCAGAGTAAGAGTTAAGACCTTAACCATTAGGCCAGAGTACGAGTCTAAGACCTTAGCTTTTAGGCCAGAGTAAGAGTTAAGACCTTAACCTGTAGGCCATAGTACGAGTATAAGACCTTAGCTATTAGGCCAGAGTAAGAGTTAAGAACTTAGCTATCAGGCCAGAGTAAGAGTTAAGACCTTAACCAGTAGGCCAGAGTAAGAGTTAAGACCTTAACCTGTAGGATAGAGTAGGAGTTAAGACCTAAACCTGTAAGCCATACTATGAGTCTAAGACCTTAGCTAATAGGCCAGAGTAAGAGTTAAGACCTTAGCTATTAGGCCAGAGTAAGAGTTAAGACCTTAACCAGTAGGCCAGAGTAAGAGTTAAGACCTTAACCTGAAGGCCATAGTACGAGTCTAAGACCTTAGATATTAGGCCAGAGTACGAGTCTAAGACCTTATCTATTAGGCCAGAGTAAGAGTTAAGACCTTAACCATTAGGCCAGAGTACGAGTCTAAGACCTTAGCTATTAGGCCAGAGTAAGAGTTAAGACCTTAACCAGTAGGCCAGAGTACGAGTCTAAGACCTTAGCTTTTAGGCCAGAGTAAGAGTTAAGACCTTAACCAGTAGGCCAGAGTAAGAGTTAAGACCTTAACCTGTAGGCCATAGTACGAGTCTAAGACCTTAGCTATTAGGCCAGAGTAAGAGTTAAGACCTTAACCATTAGGCCAGAGTACGAGTCTAACACATTAGCTATTAGGCCAGAGTAAGAGTTAAGACCTTAAACATTAGACCAGAGTACGAGTCTAAGACCTTAGCTATTAGGCCAGACTAAGAGTTAAGACCTTAGCTATTAGGCCAGAGTACGAGTCTAAGACCTTAGCTATTAGGCCAGAGTAAGAGTTAAGACCTTAACCAGTAGGCCAGAGTAAGAGTTAAGACCTAACCTGTATGCCATAGTACGAGTCTAAGACCTTAGCTAATAGGCCAGAGTAAGAG
Source organism: Triturus cristatus (assembly GCF_964204655.1). Lineage (NCBI taxonomy): Eukaryota > Metazoa > Chordata > Amphibia > Caudata > Salamandridae > Triturus > Triturus cristatus. The sequence goes on along the minus strand of NC_140589.1, from coordinate 1,101,188,753 downwards.
TTAAGACCTTAGCTATTAGGCCAGAGTAAGAATTAAGACCTTAACCAGTATGCCAGAGTAAGAGTTAAGACCTTAACCTGTAGGCTAGAGTAAGAGTTAAGACCTTAACCTGTAGGCCATAGTATGAGTCTTAGACCTTAGCTATTAGGCCAGAGTAAGAGTTAAGACCTTAGCTATTAGGCCAGAGTAAGAATGAAGACCTTAACCAGTAGGCCAGAGTAAGAGTTAAGACCTTAACCTGTAGGCCATACTACGAGTCGAAGACCTTAGCTATTAGGCCAGAGTAAGAGTTAAGACCTTAACCAGTAGGCCAGAGTATGAGTTAAGACCTTAACCATTAGGCCAGAGTACGAGTCTAAGACCTTAGCTTTTAGGCCAGAGTAAGAGTTAAGACCTTAGCTATTAGGCCAGAGTAAGAGTTAAGACCTTAGCTATTAGGCCAGAGTACGAGTCTAAGACCTTAGCTATTAGGCCAGAGTAAGAGTTAAGACCTTAACCATTAGGCCAGAGTACGAGTCTAAGACCTTAGCTATTAGGCCAGAGTAAGAGTTAAGACCTTAACCAGTAGGCCAGAGTACGAGTCTAAGACCTTAGCTATTAGGCCAGAGTAAGAGTTAAGACCTTAACCAGTAGGCCAGAGTAAGAGTTAAGACCTTAACCATTTGGCCAGAGTACCAGTCTAAGACCTTAGCTATTAGGCCAGAGTAAGAGTTAAGACCTTAGCTATTAGGCCAGAGTAAGAGTTAAGACCTTAACCATTAGGCCAGAGTACGAGTCTAAGACCATAGCTATTAGGCCAGAGTAAGAGTTAAGACCTTAACCAGTAGGCCAGAGTAAGAGTTAAGAACTTAACCTGTAGGCCATAGTACGAGTCTAAGACCTTAGCTATTAGGCCAGAGTAAGAGTTAAGACCTTAGCTATTAGGCCAGAGTAAGAGTTAAGACCTTAACCATTAGGCCAAAGTACGAGTCTAAGACCTTAGCTATTAGGCCAGAGTAAGAGTTAAGACCTTAGCTATTAGGCCAGAGTAAAAGTTAAGACCTTAACCAGTAGGCCAGAGTAAGAGTTAAGACCTTAACCATTAGGCCAGAGTACGAGTCTAAGACCTTAGCTATTAGGCCAGAGTAAGAGTTAAGACCTTAACCAGTAGGCCAGTGTAAGAGTTAAGACCTTAACCATTAGGCCAGAGTATGAGTCTAAGACCTTAGCTATTAGGCCAGAGTAAGAGTTAAGACCTTAACCAGTAGGCCAGTGTAAGAGTAAAGACCTTAACCATTAGGCCAGAGTACGAGTCTAAGACCTTAGCTATTAGGCCAGAGTACGAGTCTAAGACCTTAGCTATTAGGCCAGAGTAAGAGTTAAGACCTTAGCTATTAGGCCAGAGTACGAGTCTAAGACCTTAGCTATTAGGCCAGAGTAAGAGTTAAGACCTTAACCAGTAGGCCAGTGTAAGAGTTAAGACCTTAACCATTAGGCCAGAGTACGAGTCTAAGACATTAGCTATTAGACCAGAGTACGAGTCTAAGACCTTAGCTATTAGGCCAGAGTAAGAGTTAAGACCTTAACTATTAGGCCAGAGTAAGAGTTAAGACCTTAGCTATTAGGCCAGAGTACGAGTCTAAGACCTTAGCTATTAGGCCAGAGTACGAGTCTAAGACCTTAGCTATTAGGCCAGAGTAAGAGTTAAGACCTTAGCTATTAGGCCAGAGTAAGAGTTAAGACCTTAGCTATTAGGCCAGAGTACGAGTCTAAGACCTTAGCTATTAGGCCAGAGTAAGAGTTAAGACCTTAACCAGTAGGCCAGTGTAAGAGTTAAGACCTTAACCATTAGGCCAGAGTACGAGTCTAAGACCTTAGCTATTAGGCCAGAGTACGAGTCTAAGACCTTAGCTATTAGGCCAGAGTAAGAGTTAAGACCTTAGCTATTAGGCCAGAGTAAGAGTTAAGACCTTATCCATTAGGCCAGAGTACGCGTCTAAGACCTTAGCTATTAGGCCAGAGTACGAGTCTAAGACCTTAGCTATTAGGCCAGAGTAAGAGTTAAGACCTTATCTATTAGGCCAGAGTACGAGTCTAAGACCTTAGCTATTAGGCCAGAGTACGAGTCTAAGACCTTAGCTATTAGGCCAGAGTAAGAGTTAAGACCTTAGCTATTAGGCCAGAGTAAGAGTTAAGACCTTAACCATTACGCCAGAGTACGAGTCTAAGACCTTAGCTATTAGGCCAGAGTAAGTGTTAAGACCTGAGCTATTATGCCAGACTAAGAGTTAAGACCTTAATCAGTAGGCCAGAGTAAGAGTTAAGACCTTAACCAGTAGGCCAGAGTAAGAGTTAAGACCTTAACCATTAGGCCAGAGTACGAGTCTAAGACCTTAGCTATTAGGCCAGAGTAAGAGTTAAGACCTTAACCAGTAGGCCAGAGTAAGAGTTAAGACCTTAACCTGTAGGCCATAGTACGAGTCTAAAACCTTAGCTATTAGGCCAGAGTAAGAGTTAAGGCCTTAACCAGTAGGCCAGAGTAAGAGTTAAGACCGTAACCAGTAGGCCAGATTACGAGTCTAAGACCTTAGCTATTAGGCCAGAGTAAGAGTTAAGACCTTAACCAGTAGGCCAGAGTAAGAGTTAAGACCTTAACCTGTAGGCCATAGTACGAGTCTAAGACCTTAGCTATTAGGCCAGAGTAAGAGTTAAGACCTTAACCAGTCGGCCAGAGTAAGAGTTAAGACCTTAACCAGTAGGCCAGACTACGAGTCTAACACCTTAGCTATTAGGCCAGAGTAAGAGTTAAGACCTTAACTAGTAGGCCAGAGAAAGAGTTAAGACCTTAACCATTAGACCAGAGTACGAGTCTAAGACCTTAGCTATTAGGCCAGAGTAAGAGCTAAGACCTTAACCAGTAGGCCAGAGTAAGAGTTAAGACCGTAACCAGTAGGCCAGATTACGAGTCTAAGACCTTAGCTATTAGGCCAGAGTAAGAGTTAAGACCTTAACCAGTAGGCCAGAGAAAGAGTTAAGACCTTAACCATTAGATCAGAGTACGAGTCTAAGACCGTAGCTATTAGGCCAGAGTAAGAGTTAAGACCTTAGCTATTAGGCCAGAGTAAGAGTTAAGACGTTAACCATTAAGCCAGAGTAAGAATAAAGACCTTAAACATTAGGCCAGAGAAAGAGTCTATGACCTTAACCGTTAGGCCGGAGTAAGAGCTAAGACCTTAACCATTAGGCCAGAGTAAGAGTCTAAGACCTTAACCATTAGGTCAGAGTAAGAGTTAAGACCTTAACCATTAGGCCAGAGTAAGAGTCTGGCCAGAGTAAGAGTTAAGACCTTTACCATTAGGCCAGATTAAGAGTCTAAGACCTTAACCATTAGGCCAGAGTAAGAGTTAAGACCTTAACCATTAGGCCAGAGTAAGAGTTAAGACCTTAACCAGTAGGCCAGTGTTAGAGTTAAGACCTTAACCATTCGGCCAGAGTACGAGTCTAAGACCTTAGCTATTAGGCCAGAGTAAGAGTTAAGACCTTAACCAGTAGGCCAGTGTAAGAGATAAGACCTTAACCATTAGGCCAGAGTACGAGTCTAAGACCTTAGCTATTAGGCCAGAGTACGAGTCTAAGACCTTAGCTATTAGGCCAGAGTAAGAGTTAAGACCTTAGCTATTATGCCAGAGTAAGAGTTAAGACCTTAGCTATTAGGCCAGAGTACGAGTCTAAGACCTTAGCTATTAGGCCAGAGTAAGAGTTAAGACCTTAACCAGTAGGCCAGTGTAAGAGTTAAGACCTTAACTATTAGGCCAGAGTACGAGTCTAAGACCTTAGCTATTAGACCAGAGTACGAGTCTTAGACCTTAGCTATTAGGCCAGAGTAAGAGTTAAGACCTTAGCTATTAGGCCAGAGTAAGAATTAAGACCTTAACCAGTAGGTCAGAGTAAGAGTTAAGACCTTAACCTGTAGGCCATACTACGAGTCGAAGACCTTAGCTATTAGGCCAGAGTAAGAGTTAAGACCTTAACCAGTAGGCCAAAGTATGAGTTAAGACCTTAACCATTAGGCCAGAGTACGAGTCTAAGACCTTAGCTTTTAGGCCAGAGTAAGAGTTAAGACCTTAGCTATTAGGCCAGAGTAAGAGTTAAGACCTTAGCTATTAGGCCAGAGTACGAGTCTAAGACCTTAGCTATTAGGCCAGAGTAAGAGTTAAGACCTTAACCATTAGGCCAGAGTACGAGTCTAAGACCTTAGCTATTAGGCCAGAGTAAGAGTTAAGACCTTAGCTATTAGTCCAGAGTAAGAATTAAAACCTTAACAAGTAGGCCAGAGTAAGAGTTAAGACCTTAACCTGTAGGCTAGAGTAAGAGTTAAGACCTTAACCTGTAGGCCATAGTACGAGTCTTAGACCTTAGCTATTAGGCCAGAGTAAGAGTTAAGACCTTAGCTATTAGGCCAGAGTAAGAGTTAAGACCTTAACCATTAGGCCAGAGTACGAGTCTAAGACCTTAGCTATTAGGCCAGAGTAAGAGTTAAGACCTTAACCAGTAGGCCAGAGTACGAGTCTAAGACCTTAGCTATTAGGCCAGAGTAAGAGTTAAGACCTTAACCAGTAGGCCAGAGTAAGAGTTAAGACCTTAACCATTTGGCCAGAGTACCAGTCTAAGACCTTAGCTATTAGGCCAGAGTAAGAGTTAAGACCTTAGCTATTAGGCCAGAGTAAGAGTTAAGACCTTAACCATTAGGCCAGAGTACGAGTCTAAGACCTTAGCTATTAGGCCAGAGTAAGAGTTAAGACCTTAACCAGTAGGCCAGAGTAAGAGTTAAGAACTTAACCTGTAGGCCATAGTACGAGTCTAAGACCTTAGCTATTAGGCCAGAGTAAGAGTTAAGACCTTAGCTATTAGGCCAGAGTAAGAGTTAAGACCTTAACCATTAGGCCAGAGTACGAGTCTAAGACCTTAGCTATTAGGCCAGAGTAAGAGTTAAGACCTTAACCATTAGGCCAGAGTACGAGTTTAAGACCTTAGCTATTAGGCCAGAGTAAGAGTTAAGACCTTAGCTATTAGGCCAGAGTAAGAGTTAAGACCTTAACCAGTTGGCCAGAGTAAGAGTTAAGACCTTAACCATTAGGCCAGAGTACGAGTCTAAGACCTTAGCTATTAGGCCAGAGTAAGAGTTAAGACCTTAACCATTAGGCCAGAGTAAGTGTTAAGACCTTAACCATTAGGCCAGAGTACGAGTTTAAGACCTTAGCTATTAGGCCAGAGTAAGACTTAAGAACTTAGCTATTAGGCCAGAGTAAGAGTTAAGACCTTAACCAGTTGGCCAGAGTAAGAGTTAAGCCCTTCACCATTAGGCCAGAGTACGAGTCTAAGACCTTAGCTATTAGGCCAGAGTAAGAGTTAAGACCTTAACCAGTACGCCAGTGTAAGAGTTAAGACCTTAACCAGTAGGCCAGAGTAGAGTTAAGACCTTAACCATTAGACCAGAGTAGAGTTAAGACCTTAACCATTAGGCCAGAGTACGAGTCTAGACCTTAGCTATTAGGCCAGAGTAAGAGTTAAGACCTTAGCTATTAGGCCAGAGTAAGAGTTAGGACCGTAACCATTAAGCCAGAGTACGAGTCTGAGACCTTAGCTATTTAGCCAGAGTAAGAGTTAAGACCTTAGCTATTAGGCCAGAGTAAGAGTTAAGACCTTAGCTATTAGGCCAGAGTACGAGTCTAAGACCTTAGCTATTAGGCCAGAGTAAGAGTTAAGACCTTAACCAGTAGGCCAGTGTAAGAGTTAAGACCTTAACCATTAGGCCAGAGTACGAGTCTAAGACCTTAGCTATTAGGCCATAGTACGAGTCTAAGACCTTAGCTATTAGGCCAGAGTAAGAGTTAAGACCTTAGCTATTAGGCCAGAGTAAGAGTTAAGACCTTAGCTATTAGGCCAGAGTACGAGTCTAAGACCTTAGCTATTAGGCCAGAGTACGAGTCTAAGACCTTAGCTATTAGGCCAGAGTAAGAGTTAAGACCTTAGCTATTAGGCCAGAGTAAGAGTTAAGACCTTAGCTATTAGGCCAGAGTACGAGTCTAAGACCTTAGCTATTAGGCCAGAGTAAGAGTTAAGACCTTAACCAGTAGGCCAGTGTAAGAGTTAAGACCTTAACCATTAGGCCAGAGTACGAGTCTAAGACCTTAGCTATTAGGCCAGAGTACGAGTCTAAGACCTTAGCTCTTAGGCCAGAGTAAGAGTTAAGACCTTAGCTATTAGGCCAGAGTAAGAGTTAAGACCTTAGCTATTAGGCCAGAGTACGAGTCTAAGACCTTAGCTATTAGGCCAGAGTACGAGTCTAAGACCTTAGCTATTAGGCCAGAATAAGAGTTAAGACCTTAGCTATTAGGCCAGAGTAAGAGTTAAGACCTTAGCTATTAGGCCAGAGTACGAGTCTAAGACCTTAGCTGTCAGGCCAAAGTACGAGTCTTACACCTTAGCTATTAGGCCAGAGTAAGAGTAAAGACCTTAACCAGTACGCCAGTGTAAGAGTTAAGACCTTAACCTGTAGGCCAGAGTAAGAGTTAAGACCTTAACCATTAGGCCAGAGTACGAGTTTAAGACCTTAGCTATTAGGCCAGAGTAAGAGTTAAGACCTTAACCAGTAGGCCAGTGTAAGAGTTAAGACCTTAACCATTAGGCCAGAGTACGAGTCTAAGACCTTAGCTATTAGGCCAGAGTAAGAGTTAAGACCTTAACTAGTAGGCCAGAGTCAGAGTTAAGACCTTAACCTGTAGGCCAGAGTAAGAGTTAAGACCTTAACCTGTAGGCCAGAGTACGAGTCTAAGACCTTAGCTATTAGGCCAGGGAAGAGTTAAGACCTTATCCAGTAGGCCAGAGTAAGAGTTAAGACCTCAGCTATTAGGCCAGAGTAAGAGTTAAGACCTTAGCTATTAGGCCAGAGTAAGAGTTAAGACCTTAAGCAGTAGGCCAGAGTAAGAGTTAAGACCTTAACCTGTAGGCCATAGTACGAGTCTAAGACCTTAGCTTTTAGGCCAGATTAAAAGTTAAGACCTTAACCAGTAGGCCAGAGTAAGAGTTAAGAACTTAACATGTAGGCCAGAGTAAGAGTTAAGACCTTAACCTGTAGGCCATAGTACGAGTCTAAGACCTTAGCTATTAGGCCAGAGTAAGAGTTAAGACCTTAGCTATTAGGCCAGAGTACGAGTTAAGACCTTAACCATTAAGCCATAGTACGAGTCTAAGACCTTAGCTATTTAGCCAGAGTAAGAGTTAAGACCTTAGCTATTAGGCCAGAGTAAGAGTTAAGACCTTAACCATTAGGCCAGAGTACGAGTCTAAGACGTTAGCTATTAGGCCAGAGTAAGAGTTAAGACCTTAACCAGTAGGCCAGAGTAAGAGTTAAGACCTTAACCATTAGTCCAGAGTACGAGTCTAAGACCTTAGCTATTAGGCCAGAGTAAGAGTTAAGACCTTAGCTATTGGGCCAGAGTAAGAGTTAAGACCTTAACCATTAGGCCAGAGTACGAGTCTAAGACCTTAGCTATTAGGCCAGAGTAAGAGTTAAGACCTTAACCTGTAGGCCATAGTACGAGTATAAGACCTTAGCTATTAGGCCAGAGTAAGAGTTAAGAACTTAGCTATCAGGCCAGAGTAAGAGTTAAGACCTTAACCAGTAGGCCAGAGTAAGAGTTAAGACCTTAACCTGTAGGATAGAGTAGGAGTTAAGACCTAAACCTGTAGGCCATACTATGAGTCTAAGACCTTAGCTAATAGGCCAGAGTAAGAGTTAAGACCTTAGCTATTAGGCCAGAGTAAGAGTTAAGACCTTAACCAGTAGGCCAGAGTAAGAGTTAAGACCTTAACCTGAAGTCCATAGTACGAGTCTAAGACCTTAGATATTAGGCCAGAGTATGAGTGTAAGACCTTATCTATTAGGCCAGAGTAAGAGTTAAGACCTTAACCATTAGGCCAGAGTACGAGTCTAAGACCTTAGCTATTAGGCCAGAGTAAGAGTTAAGACCTTAACCAGTAGGCCAGAGTACGAGTCTAAGACCTTAGCTATTAGGCCAGAGTAAGAGTTAAGACCTTAACCAGTAGGCCAGAGTAAGAGTTAAGACCTTAACCTGTAGGCCATAGTACAAGTCTAAGACCTTAGCTATTAGGCCAGAGTAAGAGTTAAGACCTTAACCATTAGGCCAGAGTACGAGTCTAACACATTAGCTATTAGGCCAGAGTAAGAGTTAAGACCTTAAACATTAGACCAGAGTACGAGTCTAAGACCTTAGCTATTAGGCCAGACTAAGAGTTAAGACCTTAGCTATTAGGCCAGAGTACGAGTCTAAGACCTTAGCTATTAGGCCAGAGTAAGAGTTAAGACCTTAACCAGTAGGCCAGAGTAAGAGTTAAGACCTAACCTGTATGCAATAGTACGAGTCTAAGACCTTAGCTAATAGGCCAGAGTACGAGTCTAAGACCTTAGCTATTAGGCCAGAGTAAGAGTTAAGACCTTAGCTATTAGGCCAGAGTACGAGTCTAAGACCTTAGCTATTAGGCCAGAGTAAGAGTTAAGACCTTAACCAGTAGGCCAGTGTAAGAGTTAAGACCTTAACCATTAGGCCAGAGTACGAGTCTAAGACATTAGCTATTAGACCAGAGTACGAGTCTAAGACCTTAGCTATTAGGCCAGAGTAAGAGTTAAGACCTTAACTATTAGGCCAGAGTAAGAGTTAAGACCTTAGCTATTAGGCCAGAGTACGAGTCTAAGACCTTAGCTATTAGGCCAGAGTACGAGTCTAAGACCTTAGCTATTAGGCCAGAGTAAGAGTTAAGACCTTAGCTATTAGGCCAGAGTAAGAGTTAAGACCTTAGCTATTAGGCCAGAGTACGAGTCTAAGACCTTAGCTATTAGGCCAGAGTAAGAGTTAAGACCTTAACCAGTAGGCCAGTGTAAGAGTTAAGACCTTAACCATTAGGCCAGAGTACGAGTCTAAGACCTTAGCTATTAGGCCAGAGTACGAGTCTAAGACCTTAGCTATTAGGCCAGAGTAAGAGTTAAGACCTTAGCTATTAGGCCAGAGTAAGAGTTAAGACCTTATCCATTAGGCCAGAGTACGAGTCTAAGACCTTAGCTATTAGGCCAGAGTACGAGTCTAAGACCTTAGCTATTAGGCCAGAGTAAGAGTTAAGACCTTATCTATTAGGCCAGAGTACGAGTCTAAGACCTTAGCTATTAGGCCAGAGTACGAGTCTAAGACCTTAGCTATTAGGCCAGAGTAAGAGTTAAGACCTTAGCTATTAGGCCAGAGTAAGAGTTAAGACCTTAACCATTACGCCAGAGTACGAGTCTAAGACCTTAGCTATTAGGCCAGAGTAAGTGTTAAGACCTGAGCTATTATGCCAGACTAAGAGTTAAGACCTTAATCAGTAGGCCAGAGTAAGAGTTAAGACCTTAACCAGTAGGCCAGAGTAAGAGTTAAGACCTTAACCATTAGGCCAGAGTACGAGTCTAAGACCTTAGCTATTAGGCCAGAGTAAGAGTTAAGACCTTAACCAGTAGGCCAGAGTAAGAGTTAAGACCTTAACCTGTAGGCCATAGTACGAGTCTAAAACCTTAGCTATTAGGCCAGAGTAAGAGTTAAGGCCTTAACCAGTAGGCCAGAGTAAGAGTTAAGACCGTAACCAGTAGGCCAGATTACGAGTCTAAGACCTTAGCTATTAGGCCAGAGTAAGAGTTAAGACCTTAACCAGTAGGCCAGAGTAAGAGTTAAGACCTTAACCTGTAGGCCATAGTACGAGTCTAAGACCTTAGCTATTAGGCCAGAGTAAGAGTTAAGACCTTAACCAGTCGGCCAGAGTAAGAGTTAAGACCTTAACCAGTAGGCCAGACTACGAGTCTAACACCTTAGCTATTAGGCCAGAGTAAGAGTTAAGACCTTAACTAGTAGGCCAGAGAAAGAGTTAAGACCTTAACCATTAGACCAGAGTACGAGTCTAAGACCTTAGCTATTAGGCCAGAGTAAGAGCTAAGACCTTAACCAGTAGGCCAGAGTAAGAGTTAAGACCGTAACCAGTAGGCCAGATTACGAGTCTAAGACCTTAGCTATTAGGCCAGAGTAAGAGTTAAGACCTTAACCAGTAGGCCAGAGAAAGAGTTAAGACCTTAACCATTAGATCAGAGTACGAGTCTAAGACCGTAGCTATTAGGCCAGAGTAAGAGTTAAGACCTTAGCTATTAGGCCAGAGTAAGAGTTAAGACGTTAACCATTAAGCCAGAGTAAGAATAAAGACCTTAAACATTAGGCCAGAGAAAGAGTCTATGACCTTAACCGTTAGGCCGGAGTAAGAGCTAAGACCTTAACCATTAGGCCAGAGTAAGAGTCTAAGACCTTAACCATTAGGTCAGAGTAAGAGTTAAGACCTTAACCATTAGGCCAGAGTAAGAGTCTGGCCAGAGTAAGAGTTAAGACCTTTACCATTAGGCCAGATTAAGAGTCTAAGACCTTAACCATTAGGCCAGAGTAAGAGTTAAGACCTTAACCATTAGGCCAGAGTAAGAGTTAAGACCTTAACCAGTAGGCCAGTGTTAGAGTTAAGACCTTAACCATTCGGCCAGAGTACGAGTCTAAGACCTTAGCTATTAGGCCAGAGTAAGAGTTAAGACCTTAACCAGTAGGCCAGTGTAAGAGATAAGACCTTAACCATTAGGCCAGAGTACGAGTCTAAGACCTTAGCTATTAGGCCAGAGTACGAGTCTAAGACCTTAGCTATTAGGCCAGAGTAAGAGTTAAGACCTTAGCTATTATGCCAGAGTAAGAGTTAAGACCTTAGCTATTAGGCCAGAGTACGAGTCTAAGACCTTAGCTATTAGGCCAGAGTAAGAGTTAAGACCTTAACCAGTAGGCCAGTGTAAGAGTTAAGACCTTAACTATTAGGCCAGAGTACGAGTCTAAGACCTTAGCTATTAGACCAGAGTACGAGTCTTAGACCTTAGCTATTAGGCCAGAGTAAGAGTTAAGACCTTAGCTATTAGGCCAGAGTAAGAATTAAGACCTTAACCAGTAGGTCAGAGTAAGAGTTAAGACCTTAACCTGTAGGCCATACTACGAGTCGAAGACCTTAGCTATTAGGCCAGAGTAAGAGTTAAGACCTTAACCAGTAGGCCAAAGTATGAGTTAAGACCTTAACCATTAGGCCAGAGTACGAGTCTAAGACCTTAGCTTTTAGGCCAGAGTAAGAGTTAAGACCTTAGCTATTAGGCCAGAGTAAGAGTTAAGACCTTAGCTATTAGGCCAGAGTACGAGTCTAAGACCTTAGCTATTAGGCCAGAGTAAGAGTTAAGACCTTAACCATTAGGCCAGAGTACGAGTCTAAGACCTTAGCTATTAGGCCAGAGTAAGAGTTAAGACCTTAGCTATTAGTCCAGAGTAAGAATTAAAACCTTAACAAGTAGGCCAGAGTAAGAGTTAAGACCTTAACCTGTAGGCTAGAGTAAGAGTTAAGACCTTAACCTGTAGGCCATAGTACGAGTCTTAGACCTTAGCTATTAGGCCAGAGTAAGAGTTAAGACCTTAGCTATTAGGCCAGAGTAAGAGTTAAGACCTTAACCATTAGGCCAGAGTACGAGTCTAAGACCTTAGCTATTAGGCCAGAGTAAGAGTTAAGACCTTAACCAGTAGGCCAGAGTACGAGTCTAAGACCTTAGCTATTAGGCCAGAGTAAGAGTTAAGACCTTAACCAGTAGGCCAGAGTAAGAGTTAAGACCTTAACCATTTGGCCAGAGTACCAGTCTAAGACCTTAGCTATTAGGCCAGAGTAAGAGTTAAGACCTTAGCTATTAGGCCAGAGTAAGAGTTAAGACCTTAACCATTAGGCCAGAGTACGAGTCTAAGACCTTAGCTATTAGGCCAGAGTAAGAGTTAAGACCTTAACCAGTAGGCCAGAGTAAGAGTTAAGAACTTAACCTGTAGGCCATAGTACGAGTCTAAGACCTTAGCTATTAGGCCAGAGTAAGAGTTAAGACCTTAGCTATTAGGCCAGAGTAAGAGTTAAGACCTTAACCATTAGGCCAGAGTACGAGTCTAAGACCTTAGCTATTAGGCCAGAGTAAGAGTTAAGACCTTAACCATTAGGCCAGAGTACGAGTTTAAGACCTTAGCTATTAGGCCAGAGTAAGAGTTAAGACCTTAGCTATTAGGCCAGAGTAAGAGTTAAGACCTTAACCAGTTGGCCAGAGTAAGAGTTAAGACCTTAACCATTAGGCCAGAGTACGAGTCTAAGACCTTAGCTATTAGGCCAGAGTAAGAGTTAAGACCTTAACCATTAGGCCAGAGTAAGTGTTAAGACCTTAACCATTAGGCCAGAGTACGAGTTTAAGACCTTAGCTATTAGGCCAGAGTAAGACTTAAGAACTTAGCTATTAGGCCAGAGTAAGAGTTAAGACCTTAACCAGTTGGCCAGAGTAAGAGTTAAGCCCTTCACCATTAGGCCAGAGTACGAGTCTAAGACCTTAGCTATTAGGCCAGAGTAAGAGTTAAGACCTTAACCAGTACGCCAGTGTAAGAGTTAAGACCTTAACCAGTAGGCCAGAGTAGAGTTAAGACCTTAACCATTAGACCAGAGTAGAGTTAAGACCTTAACCATTAGGCCAGAGTACGAGTCTAGACCTTAGCTATTAGGCCAGAGTAAGAGTTAAGACCTTAGCTATTAGGCCAGAGTAAGAGTTAGGACCGTAACCATTAAGCCAGAGTACGAGTCTGAGACCTTAGCTATTTAGCCAGAGTAAGAGTTAAGACCTTAGCTATTAGGCCAGAGTAAGAGTTAAGACCTTAGCTATTAGGCCAGAGTACGAGTCTAAGACCTTAGCTATTAGGCCAGAGTAAGAGTTAAGACCTTAACCAGTAGGCCAGTGTAAGAGTTAAGACCTTAACCATTAGGCCAGAGTACGAGTCTAAGACCTTAGCTATTAGGCCATAGTACGAGTCTAAGACCTTAGCTATTAGGCCAGAGTAAGAGTTAAGACCTTAGCTATTAGGCCAGAGTAAGAGTTAAGACCTTAGCTATTAGGCCAGAGTACGAGTCTAAGACCTTAGCTATTAGGCCAGAGTACGAGTCTAAGACCTTAGCTATTAGGCCAGAGTAAGAGTTAAGACCTTAGCTATTAGGCCAGAGTAAGAGTTAAGACCTTAGCTATTAGGCCAGAGTACGAGTCTAAGACCTTAGCTATTAGGCCAGAGTAAGAGTTAAGACCTTAACCAGTAGGCCAGTGTAAGAGTTAAGACCTTAACCATTAGGCCAGAGTACGAGTCTAAGACCTTAGCTATTAGGCCAGAGTACGAGTCTAAGACCTTAGCTCTTAGGCCAGAGTAAGAGTTAAGACCTTAGCTATTAGGCCAGAGTAAGAGTTAAGACCTTAGCTATTAGGCCAGAGTACGAGTCTAAGACCTTAGCTATTAGGCCAGAGTACGAGTCTAAGACCTTAGCTATTAGGCCAGAATAAGAGTTAAGACCTTAGCTATTAGGCCAGAGTAAGAGTTAAGACCTTAGCTATTAGGCCAGAGTACGAGTCTAAGACCTTAGCTGTCAGGCCAAAGTACGAGTCTTACACCTTAGCTATTAGGCCAGAGTAAGAGTAAAGACCTTAACCAGTACGCCAGTGTAAGAGTTAAGACCTTAACCTGTAGGCCAGAGTAAGAGTTAAGACCTTAACCATTAGGCCAGAGTACGAGTTTAAGACCTTAGCTATTAGGCCAGAGTAAGAGTTAAGACCTTAACCAGTAGGCCAGTGTAAGAGTTAAGACCTTAACCATTAGGCCAGAGTACGAGTCTAAGACCTTAGCTATTAGGCCAGAGTAAGAGTTAAGACCTTAACTAGTAGGCCAGAGTCAGAGTTAAGACCTTAACCTGTAGGCCAGAGTAAGAGTTAAGACCTTAACCTGTAGGCCAGAGTACGAGTCTAAGACCTTAGCTATTAGGCCAGGGAAGAGTTAAGACCTTATCCAGTAGGCCAGAGTAAGAGTTAAGACCTCAGCTATTAGGCCAGAGTAAGAGTTAAGACCTTAGCTATTAGGCCAGAGTAAGAGTTAAGACCTTAAGCAGTAGGCCAGAGTAAGAGTTAAGACCTTAACCTGTAGGCCATAGTACGAGTCTAAGACCTTAGCTTTTAGGCCAGATTAAAAGTTAAGACCTTAACCAGTAGGCCAGAGTAAGAGTTAAGAACTTAACATGTAGGCCAGAGTAAGAGTTAAGACCTTAACCTGTAGGCCATAGTACGAGTCTAAGACCTTAGCTATTAGGCCAGAGTAAGAGTTAAGACCTTAGCTATTAGGCCAGAGTACGAGTTAAGACCTTAACCATTAAGCCATAGTACGAGTCTAAGACCTTAGCTATTTAGCCAGAGTAAGAGTTAAGACCTTAGCTATTAGGCCAGAGTAAGAGTTAAGACCTTAACCATTAGGCCAGAGTACGAGTCTAAGACGTTAGCTATTAGGCCAGAGTAAGAGTTAAGACCTTAACCAGTAGGCCAGAGTAAGAGTTAAGACCTTAACCATTAGTCCAGAGTACGAGTCTAAGACCTTAGCTATTAGGCCAGAGTAAGAGTTAAGACCTTAGCTATTGGGCCAGAGTAAGAGTTAAGACCTTAACCATTAGGCCAGAGTACGAGTCTAAGACCTTAGCTATTAGGCCAGAGTAAGAGTTAAGACCTTAACCTGTAGGCCATAGTACGAGTATAAGACCTTAGCTATTAGGCCAGAGTAAGAGTTAAGAACTTAGCTATCAGGCCAGAGTAAGAGTTAAGACCTTAACCAGTAGGCCAGAGTAAGAGTTAAGACCTTAACCTGTAGGATAGAGTAGGAGTTAAGACCTAAACCTGTAGGCCATACTATGAGTCTAAGACCTTAGCTAATAGGCCAGAGTAAGAGTTAAGACCTTAGCTATTAGGCCAGAGTAAGAGTTAAGACCTTAACCAGTAGGCCAGAGTAAGAGTTAAGACCTTAACCTGAAGTCCATAGTACGAGTCTAAGACCTTAGATATTAGGCCAGAGTATGAGTGTAAGACCTTATCTATTAGGCCAGAGTAAGAGTTAAGACCTTAACCATTAGGCCAGAGTACGAGTCTAAGACCTTAGCTATTAGGCCAGAGTAAGAGTTAAGACCTTAACCAGTAGGCCAGAGTACGAGTCTAAGACCTTAGCTATTAGGCCAGAGTAAGAGTTAAGACCTTAACCAGTAGGCCAGAGTAAGAGTTAAGACCTTAACCTGTAGGCCATAGTACAAGTCTAAGACCTTAGCTATTAGGCCAGAGTAAGAGTTAAGACCTTAACCATTAGGCCAGAGTACGAGTCTAACACATTAGCTATTAGGCCAGAGTAAGAGTTAAGACCTTAAACATTAGACCAGAGTACGAGTCTAAGACCTTAGCTATTAGGCCAGACTAAGAGTTAAGACCTTAGCTATTAGGCCAGAGTACGAGTCTAAGACCTTAGCTATTAGGCCAGAGTAAGAGTTAAGACCTTAACCAGTAGGCCAGAGTAAGAGTTAAGACCTAACCTGTATGCAATAGTACGAGTCTAAGACCTTAGCTAATAGGCCAGAGTAAGAGTTAAGACCTTAGCTATTAGGCCAGAGTAAGAATTAAGACCTTAACCAGTAGGCCAGAGTAAGAGTTAAGACCTTAACCTGTAGGCTAGAGTAAGAGTTAAGACCTTAACCTGTAGGCCATAGTATGAGTCTTAGACCTTAGCTATTAGGCCAGAGTAAGAGTTAAGACCTTAGCTATTAGGCCAGAGTAAGAATGAAGACCTTAACCAGTAGGCCAGAGTAAGAGTTAAGACCTTAACCTGTAGGCCATACTACGAGTCGAAGACCTTAGCTATTAGGCCAGAGTAAGAGTTAAGACCTTAACCAGTAGGCCAGAGTATGAGTTAAGACCTTAACCATTAGGCCAGAGTACGAGTCTAAGACCTTAGCTTTTAGGCCAGAGTAAGAGTTAAGACCTTAGCTATTAGGCCAGAGTAAGAGTTAAGACCTTAGCTATTAGGCCAGAGTACGAGTCTAAGACCTTAGCTATTAGGCCAGAGTAAGAGTTAAGACCTTAGCTATTAGGCCAGAGTAGGAGTCTCAGAACTTAGCTATCAGGCCATAGTATGAGTCTTACACTATAGATATTAGGCCAGAGTAAGAGTTAAGACCTTAACCATTAGGCAAGAATACGAGTCTAAGACCTTAGCTATTAGGCCAAAGTAAGAGTTAAGACCTTAACCAGTAGGCCAGAGTAAGAGTTAAGACCTTAACCATTTGGCCAGAGTACCAGTCTAAGACCTTAGCTATTAGGCCAGAGTAAGAGTTAAGACCTTAGCTATTAGGCCAGAGTAAAAGTTAAGACCTTAACCATTAGGCCAGAGTACGAGTCTAAGACCTTAGCTATTAGGCCAGAGTAAGAGTTAAGACCTTAACCAGTAGGCCAGAGTAAGAGTTAAGAACTTATCCTGTAGGCCATAGTACGAGTCTAAGACCTTAGCTATTAGGCCAGAGTAAGAGTTAAGACCTTAGCTATTAGGCCAGAGTAAGAGTTAAGACCTTAACCATTAGGCCAAAGTACGAGTCTAAGACCTTAGCTATTAGGCCAAAGTAAGAGTTAAGACCTTAGCTATAAGGCCAGAGTAAAAGTTAAGACCTTAACCAGTAGGCCAGAGTAAGAGTTAAGACCTTAACCATTAGGCCAGAGTACGAGTCTAAGACCTTAGCTATTAGGCCAGAGTAAGAGTTAAGACCTTAACCAGTAGGCCAGTGTAAGAGTTAAGACCTTAACCATTAGGCCAGAGTATGAGTCTAAGACCTTAGCTATTAGGCCAGAGTAAGAGTTAAGACCTTAACCAGTAGGCCAGTGTAAGAGTAAAGACCTTAACCATTAGGCCAGAGTACGAGTCTAAGACCTTAGCTATTAGGCCAGAGTACGAGTCTAAGACCTTAGCTATTAGGCCAGAGTAAGAGTTAAGACCTTAGCTATTAGGCCAGAGTACGAGTCTAAGACCTTAGCTATTAGGCCAGAGTAAGAGTTAAGACCTTAACCAGTAGGCCAGTGTAAGAGTTAAGACCTTAACCATTAGGCCAGAGTACGAGTCTAAGACATTAGCTATTAGACCAGAGTACGAGTCTAAGACCTTAGCTATTAGGCCAGAGTAAGAGTTAAGACCTTAACTATTAGGCCAGAGTAAGAGTTAAGACCTTAGCTATTAGGCCAGAGTACGAGTCTAAGACCTTAGCTATTAGGCCAGAGTACGAGTCTAAGACCTTAGCTATTAGGCCAGAGTAAGAGTTAAGACCTTAGCTATTAGGCCAGAGTAAGAGTTAAGACCTTAGCTATTAGGCCAGAGTACGAGTCTAAGACCTTGGCTATTAGGCCAGAGTAAGAGTTAAGACCTTAACCAGTAGGCCAGTGTAAGAGTTAAGACCTTAACCATTAGGCCAGAGTACGAGTCTAAGACCTTAGCTATTAGGCCAGAGTACGAGTCTAAGACCTTAGCTATTAGGCCAGAGTAAGAGTTAAGACCTTAGCTATTTGGCCAGAGTAAGAGTTAAGACCTTATCTATTAGGCCAGAGTACGAGTCTAAGACCTTAGCTATTAGGCCAGAGTACGAGTCTAAGACCTTAGCTATTAGGCCAGAGTACGAGTCTAAGACCTTAGCTATTAGGCCAGAGTAAGAGTTAAGACCTTAGCTATTAGGCCAGAGTAAGAGTTAAGACCTTAACCATTACGCCAGAGTACGAGTCTAAGACCTTAGCTATTAGGCCAGAGTACGTGTTAAGACCTGAGCTATTATGCCAGACTAAGAGTTAAGACCTTAATCAGTAGGCCAGAGTAAGAGTTAAGACCTTAACCAGTAGGCCAGAGTAAGAGTTAAGACCTTAACCATTAGGCCAGAGTACGAGTCTAAGACCTTAGCTATTATGCCAGAGTAAGAGTTAAGACCTTAACCAGTAGGCCAGAGTAAGAGTTAAGACCTTAACCTGTAGGCCATAGTACGAGTCTAAGACCTTAGCTATTAGGCCAGAGTAAGAGTTAAGACCTTAACCAGTTGGCCAGAGTAAGAGTTAAGACCTTAACCAGTAGGCCAGACTACGAGTCTAACACCTTAGCTATTAGGCCAGAGTAAGAGTTAAGACCTTAACTAGTAGGCCAGAGAAAGAGTTAAGACCTTAACCATTAGACCAGAGTACGAGTCTAAGACCTTAGCTATTAGGCCAGAGTAAGAGCTAAGACCTTAACCAGTAGGCCAGAGTAAGAGTTAAGACCGTAACCAGTAGGCCAGATTACGAGTCTAAGACCTTAGCTATTAGGCCAGAGTAAGAGTTAAGACCTTAACCAGTAGGCCAGAGAAAGAGTTAAGACCTTAACCATTAGATCAGAGTACGAGTCTAAGACCGTAGCTATTAGGCCAGAGTAAGAGTTAAGACCTTAGCTATTAGGCCAGAGTAAGAGTTAAGACGTTAACCATTAAGCCAGAGTAAGAATAAAGACCTTAAACATTAGGCTAGAGAAAGAGTCTATGACCTTAACAATTAGGCCGGAGTAAGAGCTAAGACCTTAACCATTAGGCCAGAGTAAGAGTCTAAGACCTTAACTATTAGGCCAGAGTAAGAGTTAAGACCTTAACCATTAGGCCAGAGTAAGAGTCTGGCCAGAGTAAGAGTTAAGACCTTTACCATTAGGCCAGATTAAGAGTCTAAGACCTTAACCATTAGGCCAGAGTAAGAGTTAAGACCTTAACCATTAGGCCAGAGTAAGAGTTAAGACCTTAACCAGTAGGCCAGTGTAAGAGTTAAGACCTTAACCATTCGGCCAGAGTACGAGTCTAAGACCTTAGCTATTAGGCCAGAGTAAGAGTTAAGACCTTAACCAGTAGGCCAGTGTAAGAGATAAGACCTTAACCATTAGGCCAGAGTACGAGTCTAAGACCTTAGCTATTAGGCCAGAGTACGAGTCTAAGACCTTAGCTATTAGGCCAGAGTAAGAGTTAAGACCTTAGCTATTAGGCCAGAGTAAGAGTTAAGACCTTAGCTATTAGGCCAGAGTACGAGTCTAAGACCTTAGCTATTAGGCCAGAGTAAGAGTTAAGACCTTAACCAGTAGGCCAGTGTAAGAGTTAAGACCTTAACCATTAGGCCAGAGTACGAGTCTAAGACCTTAGCTATTAGACCAGAGTACGAGTCTAAGACCTTAGCTATTAGGCCAGAGTAAGAGTTAAGACCTTAACTATTAGGCCAGAGTAAGGGTTAAGACCTTAGCTATTAGGCCAGAGTACGAGTCTAAGACCTTAGCTATTAGGCCAGAGTAAGAGTTAAGACCTTAGCTATTAGGTCAGAGTAAGAGTTAAGACCTTAGCTATTAGGCCAGAGTACGAGTCTAAGACCTTAGCTATTAGGCCAGAGTAAGAGTTAAGACCTTAGCTATTAGGCCAGAGTACGAGTCTAAGACATTAGCTATTAGGCCAGAGTACGAGTCTAAGACCTTAGCTATTAGGCCAGAGTAAGAGTTAAGACCTTAGCTATTAGGCCAGAGTAAGAGTTAAGACCTTAGCTATTAGGCCAGGGTACGAGTCTAAGACCTTAGCTATCAGGCCATAGTACGAGTCTTACACCTTAGCTATTAGGCCAGAGTAAGAGTTAAGACCTTAACCAGTACGCCAGTGTAAGAGTTAAGACCTTAACCATTAGCCCAGAGTACGAGTCTAAGACCTTAGCTATTAGGCCAGAGAAAGAGTTAAGACCTTAGGTATTGGGCCAGAGTAAGAGTGAAGACCTTAACCATCAGGCCAGAGTACGAGTCTAAGACCTTAGCTATTAGGCCAGAGTAAGAGTTAAGTTCTTAACCATTAGGCCAGAGTATGAGTTAAGACCTTAACCATTAGTCCAGAGTACGAGTCTAAGACCTTAGCTATTAGGCCAGAGTAAGAGTTAAGACCTTAGCTATTAGGCCAGAGTAAGAGTTAAGACCTTAACCATTATGCCAGAGTAAGAGTTAAGACCTTAGCTATTAGGCCAGAATAAGAGTTAAGACCTTAACCATTAGGACAGAGTACGAGTCTAAGACCTTAGCTATTAGGCCAGAGTAAGAGTTAAGACCTTAACCAGTAGGCCAGAGTAAGAGTTAAGACCTTAACCATTAGCCCAGAGTACGAGTCTAAGACCTTAGCTATTAGGCCAGAGAAAGAGTTAAGACCTTAGCTATTGGGCCAGAGTAAGAGTGAAGACCTTAACCATCAGGCCAGAGTACGAGTCTAAGACCTTAGCTATTAGGCCAGAGTAAGAGTTAAGTTCTTAACCATTAGGCCAGAGTACGAGTCTAAGACCTTAGCTATTAGGCCAGAGTAAGAATTAAGACCTTAGCAATTAGGCCTGAGTAAGAGTTAAGACCTTAGCTATTAGGCCAGAGTACGAGTTAAGACCTTAACCAGTAGGCCAGAGTAAGAGTTAAGACCTTAACCTGTAGGCCAGAGTAGGAGTTAAGACCTAATCCTGTAGGCCATACTGTGAGTCTAAGACCTTAGCTATTAGGCCAGAGTAAGAGTTAAGACCTTAGCTATTAGGCCAGAGTAAGAGCTAAGACCTTAACCGGTAGGCCAGAGTAAGAGTTAAGACCTTAACCTGTAGGCCATAGTATGAGTCTAAGACCTTAGCTATTAGGCCAGAGTAAGAGTTAAGACCTTAACCAGTAGGCCAGAGTAAGAGTTAAAACCTTAACCTGTAGGCCAGAGTACGAGTCTAAGACCTTAGCTATTAGACCAGAGTAAGAGTTAAGACCTTAACCTGTAGGCCAGAGTACGAGTCTAAGACCTTAGCTGTTAAGCCAGAGTAAGAGTTAAGACCTTAACCAGTAGGCCAGAGTAAGTGTTAAGACCTTAACCTGTAGGCCATAGTACGAGTCTCAGACCTTAGCTATTAGGCCAGAGTAAGAGTTAAGACCTTAACCAGTGGGCCAGAGTAAGAGTTAAGACCTTAGCTATTAGACCAGAGTAAGAGTTAAGACCTTAACCTGTAGGCCAGAGTACGAGTCTAAGACCTTAGCTGTTAAGCCAGAGTAAGAGTTAAGACCTTAACCAGTAGGCCAGAGTAAGAGTTAAGACGTTAACCTGTAGGCCAGAGTACGAGTCTAAGACCTTAGCTATTAGGCCAGGGTAAGAGTTAAGACCTTATCGAGTAGGCCAGAGTAAGAGTTAAGACCTTAGCTATTAGGCCAGAGTAAGAGTTAAGACCTTAACCTGTAGGCCATAGTACGAGTCTAAGACTTTAGCTATTAGGCCAGAGTAAAAGTTAAGACGTTAACCAGTAGGCCAGAGTAAGAGTTAAGAACTTAACCTGTA
The DNA here is from genome assembly GCF_964204655.1 of Triturus cristatus. Classification (NCBI taxonomy): domain Eukaryota; kingdom Metazoa; phylum Chordata; class Amphibia; order Caudata; family Salamandridae; genus Triturus; species Triturus cristatus. The sequence goes on along the minus strand of NC_140589.1, from coordinate 1,101,167,402 downwards.
GGCCAGAGTAAGAGTTAAGACCTTAACCTGTAGGCCATAGTACGAGTCTAAGACCTTAGCTATTAGGCCAGAGTAAGAGTTAAGACCTTAGCTATTAGGCCAGAGTACGAGTTAAGACCTTAACCATTAAGCCAGAGTACGAGCCTAAGACCTTAACTATTTAGCCAGAGTAAGAGTTAAGACCTTAGCTATTAGGCCAGAGTAAGAGTTAAGACCTTAACAATTAGGCCAGAGTACGAGTCTAAGACGTTAGCTATTAGGCCAGAGTAAGAGTTAAGACCTTAACCAGTAGGCCAGAGTAAGAGTTAAGACCTTAACCATTAGTCCAGAGTACGAGTCTAAGACCTTAGCTATTAGGCCAGAGTAAGAGTTAAGACCTTAGCTATTGGGCCAGAGTAAGAGTTAAGACCTTACCCATTAGGCCATAGTACGAGTATAAGACCTTAACCAGTAGGCCAGAGTAAGAGTTAAGACCTTAGCTATTAGTCCAGAGTAGGAGTTAAGACCTAAACCTGTAGGCCATACTATGAGTCTAAGACCTTAGCTAATAAGCCAGAGTAAGAGTTAAGACCTTAGCTATTAGGCCAGAGTAAGAGTTAAGACCTTAACCAGTAGGCCAGAGTAAGAGTTAAGACCTTAACCTGTAGGCCAGAGTAAGAGTTAAGACCTTAACCTGTAGGCCAGATTAAGAGTTAAGACCTTAACCTGTAGGCCATAGTTCGAGTCTTAGACCTTAACCAGTAGGCCAGAGTATGAGTTAAGACCTTAACCATTAGGCCAGAGTACGAGTCTAAGACCTTAGCTATTAGGCCAGAGTAAGAGTTAAGACCTTAACCAGTAGGCCAGAGTAAGAGTTAAGACCTTAACCAGTAGGCCAGAGTACGAGTCTAAGACCTTAGCTATTAGGCCAGAGTAAGAGATAAGATCCTAACCATTAGACCAGAGTACGAGTCTAAGACCTTAGCTATTAGGCCAGACTAAGAGTTAAGACCTTAGCTATTAGGCCAGAGTATGAGTCTAAGAGCTTAGCTATTAGGCCAGAGTAAGAGCTAAGACCTTAACCATTAGGCCAGAGTACGAGTCTAAGACCTTAGCTATTAGGCCAGAGTAAGAGTTAAGACCTTAGCTATTAGGCCAGAGTAAGAGTTAAGACTTTAACCATTAAGCCAGAGTAAGAATAAAGACCTTAAACATTAGGCCAGAGAAAGAGTCTAAGACCTTAACCATTAGGCCGGAGTAAGAGCTAAGACCTTAACCATTAGGCCAGAGTAAGAGTCTAAGACCTTAACCATTAGGCCAGAGTAAGAGTTAAGACCTTAACCATTAGGCCAGAGTAAGAGTCTGGCCAGAGTAAGAGTTAAGACCTTTACCATTAGGCCAGATTAAGAGTCTAAGACCTTAACCATTAGGCCAGAGTAAGAGTTAAGACCTTAACCATTAGGCCAGAGTAAGAGTCTAAGACCTTAACCATTATGTCAGAGTAAGAGTCTAAGACCTTAGCTATTAGGCCAGACTAAGAGTTAAGACCTTAACCATTAGGCCAGAGTACAAGTCTAAGACCTTAGCTATTAGGCCAGAGTAAGAGTTAAGACCTTAACCATTAGGCCAGAGTGCGAGTCTAACACCTTAGCTATTAAGCCAGAGTAAGAGTTAAGACCTTAAACAGTAGGCCTGAGTAAGAGTTAAGACCTTAACCTGTAGGCCAGAGTAAGAGTTAAGACCTTAGCTATTAGGCCAGAGTAAGAGTTAAGACCTTAAGCAGTAGGCCAGAGTAAGAGTTAAGACCTTAACCTGTAGGCCATAGTACGAGTCTAAGACCTTAGCTATTAGGCCAGATTAAAAGTTAAGACCTTAACCAGTAGGCCAGAGTAAGAGTTAAGAACTTAACATGTAGGCCAGAGTAAGAGTTAAGACCTTAACCTGTAGGCCATAGTACGAGTCTAAGACCTTAGCTATTAGGCCAGAGTAAGAGTTAAGACCTTAGCTATTAGGCCAGAGTACGAGTTAAGACCTTAACCATTAAGCCATAGTACGAGTCTAAGACCTTAGCTATTTAGCCAGAGTAAGAGTTAAGACCTTAGCTATTAGGCCAGAGTAAGAGTTAAGACCTTAACCATTAGGCCAGAGTACGAGTCTAAGACGTTAGCTATTAGGCCAGAGTAAGAGTTAAGACCTTAACCAATAGGCCAGAGTAAGAGTTAAGACCTTAACCATTAGTCCAGAGTACGAGTCTAAGACCTTAGCTATTAGGCCAGAGTAAGAGTTAAGACCTTAGCTATTGGGCCAGAGTAAGAGTTAAGACCTTAACCATTAGGCCAGAGTACGAGTCTAAGACCTTAGCTATTAGGCCAGAGTAAGAGTTAAGACCTTAACCTGTAGGCCATAGTACGAGTATAAGACCTTAGCTATTAGGCCAGAGTAAGAGTTAAGAACTTAGCTATCAGGCCAGAGTAAGAGTTAAGACCTTAACCAGTAGGCCAGAGTAAGAGTTAAGACCTTAACCTGTAGGATAGAGTAGGAGTTAAGACCTAAACCTGTAGGACATACTATGAGTCTAAGACCTTAGCTAATAGGCCAGAGTAAGAGTTAAGACCTTAGCTATTAGGCCAGAGTAAGAGTTAAGACCTTAACCAGTAGGCCAGAGTAAGAGTTAAGACCTTAACCTGAAGGCCATAGTACGAGTCTAAGACCTTAGATATTAGGCCAGAGTATGAGTCTAAGACCTTATCTATTAGGCCAGAGTAAGAGTTAAGACCTTAACCATTAGGCCAGAGTACGAGTCTAAGACCTTAGCTATTAGGCCAGAGTAAGAGTTAAGACCTTAACCAGTAGGCCAGAGTACGAGTCTAAGACCTTAGCTATTAGGCCAGAGTAAGAGTTAAGACCTTAACCAGTAGGCCAGAGTAAGAGTTAAGACCTTAACCTGTAGGCCATAGTACAAGTCTAAGACCTTAGCTATTAGGCCAGAGTAAGAGTTAAGACCTTAACCATTAGGCCAGAGTACGAGTCTAACACATTAGCTATTAGGCCAGAGTAAGAGTTAAGACCTTAAACATTAGACCAGAGTACGAGTCTAAGACCTTAGCTATTAGGCCAGACTAAGAGTTAAGACCTTAGCTATTAGGCCAGAGTATGAGTCTAAGACCTTAGCTATTAGGCCAGAGTAAGAGTTAAGACCTTAACCAGTAGGCCAGAGTAAGAGTTAAGACCTAACCTGTATGCAATAGTACGAGTCTAAGACCTTAGCTAATAGGCCAGAGTAAGAGTTAAGACCTTAGCTATTAGGCCAGAGTAAGAATTAAGACCTTAACCAGTAGGCCAGAGTAAGAGTTAAGACCTTAACCTGTAGGCTAGAGTAAGAGTTAAGACCTTAACCTGTAGGCCATAGTATGAGTCTTAGACCTTAGCTATTAGGCCAGAGTAAGAGTTAAGACCTTAGCTATTAGGCCAGAGTAAGAATGAAGACCTTAACCAGTAGGCCAGAGTAAGAGTTAAGACCTTAACCTGTAGGCCATACTACGAGTCGAAGACCTTAGCTATTAGGCCAGAGTAAGAGTTAAGACCTTAACCAGTAGGCCAGAGTATGAGTTAAGACCTTAACCATTAGGCCAGAGTACGAGTCTAAGACCTTAGCTTTTAGGCCAGAGTAAGAGTTAAGACCTTAGCTATTAGGCCAGAGTAAGAGTTAAGACCTTAGCTATTAGGCCAGAGTACGAGTCTAAGACCTTACTTATTAGGCCAGAGTAAGAGTTAAGACCTTAGCTATTAGGCCAGAGTAGGAGTCTCAGAACTTAGCTATCAGGCCATAGTACGAGTCTTACACTATAACTATTAGGCCAGAGTAAGAGTTAAGACCTTAACCATTAGGCCAGAATACGAGTCTAAGACCTTAGCTATTAGGCCAAAGTAAGAGTTAAGACCTTAACCAGTAGGCCAGAGTAAGAGTTAAGACCTTAACCATTTGGCCAGAGTACCAGTCTAAGACCTTAGCTATTAGGCCAGAGTAAGAGTTAAGACCTTAGCTATTAGGCCAGAGTAAGAGTTAAGACCTTAACCATTAGGCCAGAGTACGAGTCTAAGACCTTAGCTATTAGGCCAGAGTAAGAGTTAAGACCTTAGCTATTAGGCCAGAGTACGAGTCTAAGACCTTAGCTATTAGGCCAGAGTACGAGTCTAAGACCTTAGCTATTAGGCCAGAGTAAGAGTTAAGACCTTAGCTATTAGGCCAGAGTAAGAGTTAAGACCTTAGCTATTAGGCCAGGGTACGAGTCTAAGACCTTAGCTATCAGGCCATAGTACGAGTCTTACACCTTAGCTATTAGGCCAGAGTAAGAGTTAAGACCTTAACCAGTACGCCAGTGTAAGAGTTAAGACCTTAACCATTAGCCCAGAGTACGAGTCTAAGACCTTAGCTATTAGGCCAGAGAAAGAGTTAAGACCTTAGCTATTGGGCCAGAGTAAGAGTGAAGACCTTAACCATCAGGCCAGAGTACGAGTCTAAGACCTTAGCTATTAGGCCAGAGTAAGAGTTAAGTTCTTAACCATTAGGCCAGAGTATGAGTTAAGACCTTAACCATTAGTCCAGAGTACGAGTCTAAGACCTTAGCTATTAGGCCAGAGTAAGAGTTAAGACCTTAGCTATTAGGCCAGAGTAAGAGTTAAGACCTTAACCATTATGCCAGAGTAAGAGTTAAGACCTTAGCTATTAGGCCAGAATAAGAGTTAAGACCTTAACCATTAGGCCAGAGTACGAGTCTAAGACCTTAGCTATTAGGCCAGAGTAAGAGTTAAGACCTTAACCAGTAGGCCAGAGTAAGAGTTAAGACCTTAACCATTAGCCCAGAGTACGAGTCTAAGACCTTAGCTATTAGGCCAGAGAAAGAGTTAAGACCTTAGCTATTGGGCCAGAGTAAGAGTGAAGACCTTAACCATCAGGCCAGAGTACGAGTCTAAGACCTTAGCTATTAGGCCAGAGTAAGAGTTAAGTTCTTAACCATTAGGCCAGAGTACGAGTCTAAGACCTTAGCTATTAGGCCAGAGTAAGAATTAAGACCTTAGCAATTAGGCCTGAGTAAGATTTAAGACCTTAGCTATTAGGCCAGAGTACGAGTTAAGACCTTAACCAGTAGGCCAGAGTAAGAGTTAAGACCTTAACCTGTAGGCCAGAGTAGGAGTTAAGACCTAATCCTGTAGGCCATACTGTGAGTCTAAGACCTTAGCTATTAGGCCAGAGTAAGAGTTAAGACCTTAGCTATTAGGCCAGAGTAAGAGCTAAGACCTTAACCGGTAGGCCAGAGTAAGAGTTAAGACCTTAACCTGTAGGCCATAGTATGAGTCTAAGACCTTAGCTATTAGGCCAGAGTAAGAGTTAAGACCTTAACCAGTAGGCCAGAGTAAGAGTTAAAACCTTAACCTGTAGGCCAGAGTACGAGTCTGAGACCTTAGCTATTAGGCCAGAGTAAGAGTTAGGACCTTAGCTATTAGGCCAGAGTAAGAGTTAAGACCTTAACCATTAGGCCAGAGTACGAGTCTAAGACCTAAGCTATTAGGCCAGAGTAAGAGTTAAGACCTTAGCTATTAGGCCAGAGTAAGTGTTAAGACCTTAACCAGTAGGCGAGAGTGAGAGTTAAGACCTTAACCTGTAGGAAATAGTACGAGTGTAAGACCTTAGCTATTAGGCCAGAGTAAGAGTTAAGACCTTGGCTATTAGGCCAGAGTAAGAGTTAAGACCTTAACTAGTAGGCCAGAGTAAGAGTTAATACCTTATCCATTAGGCCAGAGTAAGAGTTAAGACCTTAACCATAAGGCCAGAGTATGAGTCTAAGACCTTAGCTATTAGACCAGAGTAAGAGTTAAGACCTTAACCTGTAGGCCAGAGTACGAGTCTAAGACCTTAGCTGTTAAGCCAGAGTAAGAGTTAAGACCTTAACCAGTAGGCCAGAGTAAGTGTTAAGACCTTAACCTGTAGGCCATAGTACGAGTCTCAGACCTTAGCTATTAGGCCAGAGTAAGAGTTAAGACCTTAACCAGTGGGCCAGAGTAAGAGTTAAGACCTTAACCTGTAGGCCAGAGTAAGAGTTAAGACGTTAACCTGTAGGCCATAGTACGAGTCTAAGACCTTAGCTATTAGGCCAGAGTAAGAGTTAAGACCTTAGCTATTAGGCCAGAGTACGAGTTAAGACCTTAACCATTAAGCCAGAGTACGAGTCTAAGACCTTAACTATTTAGCCAGAGTAAGAGTTAAGACCTTAGCTATTAGGCCAGAGTAAGAGTTAAGACCTTAACCTGTAGGCCATAGTACGAGTCTAAGACCTTAGCTATTAGGCCAGAGTAAAAGTTAAGACCTTAACCAGTAGGCCAGAGTAAGAGTTAAGAACTTAACCTGTAGGCCAGAGTAAGAGTTAAGACCTTAACCTGTAGGCCATAGTACGAGTCTAAGACCTTAGCTATTAGGCCAGAGTAAGAGTTAAGACCTTAGCTATTAGGCCAGAGTACGAGTTAAGACCTTAACCATTAAGCCAGAGTACGAGTCTAAGACCTTAACTATTTAGCCAGAGAAAGAGTCTAAGACCTTAACCATTAGGCCGGAGTAAGAGCTAAGACCTTAACCATTAGGCCAGAGTAAGAGTCTAAGACCTCAACCATTAGGCCAGAGTAAGAGTTAAGACCTTAACCAGTAGGCCAGAGTAAGAGTATAAGACCTTAACCAGTAGGCCAGAGTAAGAGTTAAGACCTTAGCTATTAGTCCAGAGTAGGAGTTAAGACCTAAACCTGTAGGCCATACTATGAGTCTAAGACCTTAGCTAATAGGCCAGAGTAGGAGTTAAGACCTTAGCTATTAGGCCAGAGTAAGAGTTAAGACCTTAACCAGTAGGCCAGAGTAAGATTTAAGACCTAAACCTGTAGGCCAGAGTAAGAGTTAAGACCTTAACCTGTAGGCCAGATTAAGAGTTAAGACCTTAACCTGTAGGCCATAGTACGAGTCTTAGACCTTAACCAGTAGGCCAGAGTATGAGTTAAGACCTTAACCATTAGGCCAGAGTACGAGTCTAAGACCTTAGCTATTAGGCCAGAGTAAGAGTTAAGACCTTAACCAGTAGGCCAGAGTAAGAGTTAAGACCTTAACCAGTAGGCCAGAGTACGAGTCTAAGACCTTAGCTATTAGGCCAGAGTAAGAGAAAAGATCCTAACCATTAGACCAGAGTACGAGTCTAAGACCTTAGCTATTAGGCCAGACTAAGAGTTAAGACCTTAGCTATTAGGCCAGAGTATGAGTCTAAGAGCTTAGCTATTAGGCCAGAGTAAGAGCTAAGACCTTAACCATTAGGCCAGAGTACGAGTCTAAGACCTTAGCTATTAGGCCAGAGTAAGAGTTAGGACCTTAGCTATTAGGCCAGAGTAAGAGTTAAGACTTTAACCATTAAGCCAGAGTAAGAATAAAGACCTTAAACATTAGGCCAGAGAAAGAGTCTAAGACCTTAACCATTAGGCCGGAGTAAGAGCTAAGACCTTAACCATTAGGCCAGAGTAAGAGTCTAAGACCTCAACCATTAGGCCAGAGTAAGAGTTAAGACCTTAACCATTAGGCCAGAGTAAGAGTCTGGCCAGAGTAAGAGTTAAGACCTTTACCATTAGGCCAGATTAAGAGTCTAAGACCTTAACCATTAGGCCAGAGTAAGAGTTAAGACCTTAACCATTAGGCCAGAGTAAGAGTCTAAGACCTTAACCATTATGTCAGAGTAAGAGTCTACGACCTTAGCTATTAGGCCAGACTAAGAGTTAAGACCTTAACCATTAGGCCAGAGTACAAGTCTAAGACCTTAGCTATTAGGCCAGAGTAAGAGTTAAGACCTTAACCATTAGGCCAGAGTGCGAGTCTAACACCTTAGCTATTAGGCCAGAGTAAGATTTAAGACCTTAAACAGTAGGCCTGAGTAAGATTTAAGACCTTAACCTGTAGGCCATAGTACGAGTCTAAGACCTTAGCTATTAGGCCAGAGTAAGAGTTAAGACCTTAGCTATTAGGCCTGAGTAAGAGTTAAGACCTTAACCATTAGGCCAGAGTACGAGTCTAAGACCTTAGCTATTAGGCCAGAGTAAGAGTTAAGACCTTAACCATTAGGCCAGAGTAAGAGTTAAGACCTTAAACATTAGGCCAGAGTAAGAGTCTAAGACCTTAGCTATTAGGCCAGAGTAAGAGTTAAGACCTTAACCATTAGGCCAGACTAAGAGTTAAGACCTTAAACATTAGGCCAGAGTACGAGTCTAAGACCTTAGCTATTAGGCCAGAGTAAGAGTTAAGACCTTAACCATTAGGCCAGAGTGCGAGTCTAACACCTTAGCTATTAGGCCAGAGTAAGAGTTAAGACCTTAAACAGTAGGCCTGAGTAAGAGTTAAGACCTTAACCTGTAGGCCATAGTACGAGTCTAAGACCTTAGCTATTAGGCCAGAGTAAGAGTTAAGACCTTAGCTATTAGGCCTGAGTAAGAGTTAAGACCTTAACCATTAGGCCAGAGTACGAGTCTAAGACCTTAGCTATTAGGCCAGAGTAAGAGTTAAGACCTTAACCATTAGGCCAGAGTACGAGTCTAAGACCTTAGCTATTAGGCCAGACTAAGAGTTAAGACCTTAGCTATTAGGCCAGAGTACGAGTCTAAGACCTTAGCTATTAGGCCAGAGTAAGAGTTAAGACCTTAACCAGTAGGCCAGAGTAAGAGTTAATACCTAACCTGTATGCCATAGTACGAGTCTAAGACCTTAGCTATTAGGCCAGAGTAAGAGTTGAGACCTTAGCTATTAGGCCAGAGTAAGAATTAAGACCTTAACCAGTAGGCCAGAGTAAGAGTTAAGACCTTAACCTGTAGGCCAGAGTAAGAGTTAAGACCTTAACCTGTAGGCCATAGTACGAGTCTTAGACCTTAGCTATTAGGCCAGAGTAAGAGTTAAGACCTTAGCTATTAGGCCAGAGTAAGAATTAAGACCTTAACCAGTAGGCCAGAGTAAGAGTTAAGACCTTAACCTGTAGGCCATAGTACGAGTCTAAGACCTTAGCTATTAGGCCAGAGTAAGAGTTAAGACATTAACCAGTAGGCCAGAGTATGAGTTAAGACCTTAACCATTAGGCCAGAGTATGAGTCTAAGACCTTAGCTATTAGGCCAGAGTAAGAGTTAAGACCTTAACCAGTAGGCCAGAGTAAGAGTTAAGACCTTAACCAGTAGGCCAGAGTATGAGTCTAAGACCTTAGCTATTAGGCCAGAGTAAGAGTTAAGATCCTAACCATTAGACCAGAGTACGAGTCTAAGACCTTAGCTATTAGGCCAGACTAAGAGTTAAGACCTTAACCTGTAGGCCAGAGTAAGAGTTAAGACCTTAACCTGTAGGCCAGATTAAGAGTTAAGACCTTAACCTGTAGGCCATAGTACGAGTCTTAGACCTTAACCAGTAGGCCAGAGTATGAGTTAAGACCTTAACCATTAGGCCAGAGTACGAGTCTAAGACCTTAGCTATTAGGCCAGAGTAAGAGTTAAGACCTTAACCAGTAGGCCAGAGTAAGAGTTAAGACCTTAACCAGTAGGCCAGAGTACGAGTCTAAGACCTTAGCTATTAGGCCAGAGTAAGAGATAAGATCCTAACCATTAGACCAGAGTTCGAGTCTAAGACCTTAGCTATTAGGCCAGACTAAGAGTTAAGGCCTTAGCTATTAGGCCAGAGTATGAGTCTAAGAGCTTAGCTATTAGGCCAGAGTAAGAGCTAAGACCTTAACCAGTAGGCCAGAGTATGAGTCTAAGACCTTAGCTATTAGGCCAGAGTAAGAGTTAAGATCCTAACCATTAGACCAGAGTACGAGTCTAAGACCTTAACCAGTAGGCCAGAGTAAGAGTTAAGACCTTAACCTGTAGGCCAGAGTAAGAGTTAAGACCTTAACCTGTAGGCCAGATTAAGAGTTAAGACCTTAACCTGTAGGCCATAGTACGAGTCTTAGACCTTAACCAGTAGGCCAGAGTATGAGTTAAGACCTTAACCATTAGGCCAGAGTACGAGTCTAAGACCTTAGCTATTAGGCCAGAGTAAGAGTTAAGACCTTAACCAGTAGGCCAGAGTAAGAGTTAAGACCTTAACCAGTAGGCCAGAGTATGAGTTAGACCTTAACCATTAGGCCAGAGTACGAGTCTAAGACCTTAGCTATTAGGCCAGAGTAAGAGTTAAGACCTTAACCAGTAGGCCAGAGTAAGAGTTAAGACCTTAACCAGTAGGCCAGAGTACGAGTCTAAGACCTTAGCTATTAGGCCAGAGTAAGAGATAAGATCCTAACCATTAGACCAGAGTACGAGTCTAAGACCTTAGCTATTAGGCCAGACTAAGAGTTAAGACCTTAGCTATTAGGCCAGAGTATGAGTCTAAGAGCTTAGCTATTAGGCCAGAGTAAGAGCTAAGACCTTAACCATTAGGCCAGAGTACGAGTCTAAGACCTTAGCTATTAGGCCAGAGTAAGAGTTAAGACCTTAGCTATTAGGCCAGAGTAAGAGTTAAGACTTTAACCATTAAGCCAGAGTAAGAATAAAGACCTTAAACATTAGGCCAGAGAAAGAGTCTAAGACCTTAACCATTAGGCCGGAGTAAGAGTTAAGACCTTAACCATTAGGCCAGAGTGCGAGTCTAACACCTTAGCTATTAGGCCAGAGTAAGAGTTAAGACCTTAAACAGTAGGCCTGAGTAAGAGTTAAGACCTTAACCTGTAGGCCATAGTACGAGTCTAAGACCTTAGCTATTAGGCCAGAGTAAGAGTTAAGACCTTAGCTATTAGGCCTGAGTAAGAGTTAAGACCTTAACCATTAGGCCAGAGTACGAGTCTAAGACCTTAGCTATTAGGCCAGAGTAAGAGTTAAGACCTTAACCATTAGGCCAGAGTACGAGTCTAAGACCTTAGCTATTAGGCCAGACTAAGAGTTAAGACCTTAGCTATTAGGCCAGAGTACGAGTCTAAGACCTTAGCTATTAGGCCAGAGTAAGAGTTAAGACCTTAACCAGTAGGCCAGAGTAAGAGTTAATACCTAACCTGTATGCCATAGTACGAGTCTAAGACCTTAGCTATTAGGCCAGAGTAAGAGTTGAGACCTTAGCTATTAGGCCAGAGTAAGAATTAAGACCTTAACCAGTAGGCCAGAGTAAGAGTTAAGACCTTAACCTGTAGGCCAGAGTAAGAGTTAAGACCTTAACCTGTAGGCCATAGTACGAGTCTTAGACCTTAGCTATTAGGCCAGAGTAAGAGTTAAGACCTTAGCTATTAGGCCAGAGTAAGAATTAAGACCTTAACCAGTAGGCCAGAGTAAGAGTTAAGACCTTAACCTGTAGGCCATAGTACGAGTCTAAGACCTTAGCTATTAGGCCAGAGTAAGAGTTAAGACATTAACCAGTAGGCCAGAGTATGAGTTAAGACCTTAACCATTAGGCCAGAGTATGAGTCTAAGACCTTAGCTATTAGGCCAGAGTAAGAGTTAAGACCTTAACCAGTAGGCCAGAGTAAGAGTTAAGACCTTAACCAGTAGGCCAGAGTATGAGTCTAAGACCTTAGCTATTAGGCCAGAGTAAGAGTTAAGATCCTAACCATTAGACCAGAGTACGAGTCTAAGACCTTAGCTATTAGGCCAGACTAAGAGTTAAGACCTTAACCTGTAGGCCAGAGTAAGAGTTAAGACCTTAACCTGTAGGCCAGATTAAGAGTTAAGACCTTAACCTGTAGGCCATAGTACGAGTCTTAGACCTTAACCAGTAGGCCAGAGTATGAGTTAAGACCTTAACCATTAGGCCAGAGTACGAGTCTAAGACCTTAGCTATTAGGCCAGAGTAAGAGTTAAGACCTTAACCAGTAGGCCAGAGTAAGAGTTAAGACCTTAACCAGTAGGCCAGAGTACGAGTCTAAGACCTTAGCTATTAGGCCAGAGTAAGAGATAAGATCCTAACCATTAGACCAGAGTTCGAGTCTAAGACCTTAGCTATTAGGCCAGACTAAGAGTTAAGGCCTTAGCTATTAGGCCAGAGTATGAGTCTAAGAGCTTAGCTATTAGGCCAGAGTAAGAGCTAAGACCTTAACCAGTAGGCCAGAGTATGAGTCTAAGACCTTAGCTATTAGGCCAGAGTAAGAGTTAAGATCCTAACCATTAGACCAGAGTACGAGTCTAAGACCTTAACCAGTAGGCCAGAGTAAGAGTTAAGACCTTAACCTGTAGGCCAGAGTAAGAGTTAAGACCTTAACCTGTAGGCCAGATTAAGAGTTAAGACCTTAACCTGTAGGCCATAGTACGAGTCTTAGACCTTAACCAGTAGGCCAGAGTATGAGTTAAGACCTTAACCATTAGGCCAGAGTACGAGTCTAAGACCTTAGCTATTAGGCCAGAGTAAGAGTTAAGACCTTAACCAGTAGGCCAGAGTAAGAGTTAAGACCTTAACCAGTAGGCCAGAGTATGAGTTAAGACCTTAACCATTAGGCCAGAGTACGAGTCTAAGACCTTAGCTATTAGGCCAGAGTAAGAGTTAAGACCTTAACCAGTAGGCCAGAGTAAGAGTTAAGACCTTAACCAGTAGGCCAGAGTACGAGTCTAAGACCTTAGCTATTAGGCCAGAGTAAGAGATAAGATCCTAACCATTAGACCAGAGTACGAGTCTAAGACCTTAGCTATTAGGCCAGACTAAGAGTTAAGACCTTAGCTATTAGGCCAGAGTATGAGTCTAAGAGCTTAGCTATTAGGCCAGAGTAAGAGCTAAGACCTTAACCATTAGGCCAGAGTACGAGTCTAAGACCTTAGCTATTAGGCCAGAGTAAGAGTTAAGACCTTAGCTATTAGGCCAGAGTAAGAGTTAAGACTTTAACCATTAAGCCAGAGTAAGAATAAAGACCTTAAACATTAGGCCAGAGAAAGAGTCTAAGACCTTAACCATTAGGCCGGAGTAAGAGCTAAGACCTTAACCATTAGGCCAGAGTAAGAGTCTAAGACCTTAACCATTAGGCCACAGTAAGAGTTAAGACCTTAACCATTAGGCCAGAGTAAGAGTCTGGCCAGAGTAAGAGTTAAGACCTTTACCATTAGGCCAGATTAAGAGTCTAAGACCTTAACCATTAGGCCAGAGTAAGAGTTAAGACCTTAACCATTAGGCCCGAGTAAGAGTCTAAGACCTTAACCATTATGTCAGAGTAAGAGTCTAAGACCTTAGCTATTAGGCCAGACTAAGAGTTAAGACCTTAACCATTAGGCCAGAGTACAAGTCTAAGACCTTAGCTATTAGGCCAGAGTAAGAGTTAAGACCTTAACCATTAGGCCAGAGTGCGAGTCTAACACCTTAGCTATTAAGCCAGAGTAAGAGTTAAGACCTTAAACAGTAGGCCTGAGTAAGAGTTAAGACCTTAACCTGTAGGCCAGAGTAAGAGTTAAGACCTTAGCTATTAGGCCAGAGTAAGAGTTAAGACCTTAAGCAGTAGGCCAGAGTAAGAGTTAAGACCTTAACCTGTAGGCCATAGTACGAGTCTAAGACCTTAGCTATTAGGCCAGATTAAAAGTTAAGACCTTAACCAGTAGGCCAGAGTAAGAGTTAAGAACTTAACATGTAGGCCAGAGTAAGAGTTAAGACCTTAACCTGTAGGCCATAGTACGAGTCTAAGACCTTAGCTATTAGGCCAGAGTAAGAGTTAAGACCTTAGCTATTAGGCCAGAGTACGAGTTAAGACCTTAACCATTAAGCCATAGTACGAGTCTAAGACCTTAGCTATTTAGCCAGAGTAAGAGTTAAGACCTTAGCTATTAGGCCAGAGTAAGAGTTAAGACCTTAACCATTAGGCCAGAGTACGAGTCTAAGACGTTAGCTATTAGGCCAGAGTAAGAGTTAAGACCTTAACCAGTAGGCCAGAGTAAGAGTTAAGACCTTAACCATTAGTCCAGAGTACGAGTCTAAGACCTTAGCTATTAGGCCAGAGTAAGAGTTAAGACCTTAGCTATTGGGCCAGAGTAAGAGTTAAGACCTTAACCATTAGGCCAGAGTACGAGTCTAAGACCTTAGCTATTAGGCCAGAGTAAGAGTTAAGACCTTAACCTGTAGGCCATAGTACGAGTATAAGACCTTAGCTATTAGGCCAGAGTAAGAGTTAAGAACTTAGCTATCAGGCCAGAGTAAGAGTTAAGACCTTAACCAGTAGGCCAGAGTAAGAGTTAAGACCTTAACCTGTAGGATAGAGTAGGAGTTAAGACCTAAACCTGTAGGCCATACTATGAGTCTAAGACCTTAGCTAATAGGCCAGAGTAAGAGTTAAGACCTTAGCTATTAGGCCAGAGTAAGAGTTAAGACCTTAACCAGTAGGCCAGAGTAAGAGTTAAGACCTTAACCTGAAGGCCATAGTACGAGTCTAAGACCTTAGATATTAGGCCAGAGTATGAGTCTAAGACCTTATCTATTAGGCCAGAGTAAGAGTTAAGACCTTAACCATTAGGCCAGAGTACGAGTCTAAGACCTTAGCTATTAGGCCAGAGTAAGAGTTAAGACCTTAACCAGTAAGCCAGAGTACGAGTCTAAGACCTTAGCTATTAGGCCAGAGTAAGAGTTAAGACCTTAACCAGTAGGCCAGAGTAAGAGTTAAGACCTTAACCTGTAGGCCATAGTACAAGTCTAAGACCTTAGCTATTAGGCCAGAGTAAGAGTTAAGACCTTAACCATTAGGCCAGAGTACGAGTCTAACACATTAGCTATTAGGCCAGAGTAAGAGTTAAGACCTTAAACATTAGACCAGAGTACGAGTCTAAGACCTTAGCTATTAGGCCAGACTAAGAGTTAAGACCTTAGCTATTAGGCCAGAGTAAGAATTAAGACCTTAACCAGTAGGCCAGAGTAAGAGTTAAGACCTTAACCAGTAGGCCAGAGTAAGAGTTAAGACCTAACCTGTATGCAATAGTACGAGTCTAAGACCTTAGCTAATAGGCCAGAGTAAGAGTTAAGACCTTAGCTATTAGGCCAGAGTAAGAATTAAGACCTTAACCAGTAGGCCAGAGTAAGAGTTAAGACCTTAACCTGTAGGCTAGAGTAAGAGTTAAGACCTTAACCTGTAGGCCATAGTATGAGTCTTAGACCTTAGCTATTAGGCCAGAGTAAGAGTTAAGACCTTAGCTATTAGGCCAGAGTAAGAATGAAGACCTTAACCAGTAGGCCAGAGTAAGAGTTAAGACCTTAACCTGTAGGCCATACTACGAGTCGAAGACCTTAGCTATTAGGCCAGAGTAAGAGTTAAGACCTTAACCAGTAGGCCAGAGTATGAGTTAAGACCTTAACCATTAGGCCAGAGTACGAGTCTAAGACTTTAGCTTTTAGGCCAGAGTAAGAGTTAAGACCTTAGCTATTAGGCCAGAGTAAGAGTTAAGACCTTAGCTATTAGGCCAGAGTACGAGTCTAAGACCTTACCTATTAGGCCAGAGTAAGAGTTAAGACCTTAGCTATTAGGCCAGAGTAGGAGTCTCAGAACTTAGCTATCAGGCCATAGTACGAGTCTTACACTATAACTATTAGGCCAGAGTAAGAGTTAAGACCTTAACCATTAGGCCAGAATACGAGTCTAAGACCTTAGCTATTAGGCCAAAGTAAGAGTTAAGACCTTAACCAGTAGGCCAGAGTAAGAGTTAAGACCTTAACCATTTGGCCAGAGTACCAGTCTAAGACCTTAGCTATTAGGCCAGAGTAAGAGTTAAGACCTTAGCTATTAGGCCAGAGTAAGAGTTAAGACCTTAACCATTAGGCCAGAGTACGAGTCTAAGACCTTAGCTATTAGGCCAGAGTAAGAGTTAAGACCTTAACCAGTAGGCCAGAGTAAGAGTTAAGAACTTAACCTGTAGGCCATAGTACGAGTCTAAGACCTTAGCTATTAGGCCAGAGTAAGAGTTAAGACCTTAGCTATTAGGCCAGAGTAAGAGTTAAGACCTTAACCATTAGGCCAAAGTACGAGTCTAAGACCTTAGCTATTAGGCCAAAGTAAGAGTTAAGACCTTAGCTATTAGGCCAGAGTAAAAGTTAAGACCTTAACCAGTAGGCCAGAGTAAGAGTTAAGACCTTAACCATTAGGCCAGAGTACGAGTCTAAGACCTTAGCTATTAGGCCAGAGTAAGAGTTAAGACCTTAACCAGTAGGCCAGTGTAAGAGTTAAGACCTTAACCATTAGGCCAGAGTATGAGTCTAAGACCTTAGCTATTAGGCCAGAGTAAGAGTTAAGACCTTAACCAGTAGGCCAGTGTAAGAGTAAAGACCTTAACCATTAGGCCAGAGTACGAGTATAAGACCTTAGCTATTAGGCCAGAGTACGAGTCTAAGACCTTAGCTATTAGGCCAGAGTAAGAGTTAAGACCTTAGCTATTAGGCCAGAGTACGAGTCTAAGACCTTAGCTATTAGGCCAGAGTAAGAGTTAAGACCTTAACCAGTAGGCCAGTGTAAGAGTTAAGACCTTAACCATTAGGCCAGAGTACGAGTCTAAGACATTAGCTATTAGACCAGAGTACGAGTCTAAGACCTTAGCTATTAGGCCAGAGTAAGAGTTAAGACCTTAACTATTAGGCCAGAGTAAGAGTTAAGACCTTAGCTATTAGGCCAGAGTACGAGTCTAAGACCTTAGCTATTAGGCCAGAGTACGAGTCTAAGACCTTAACCATTAGGCCACAGTAAGAGTTAAGACCTTAACCATTAGGCCAGAGTAAGAGTCTGGCCAGAGTAAGAGTTAAGACCTTTACCATTAGGCCAGATTAAGAGTCTAAGACCTTAACCATTAGGCCAGAGTAAGAGTTAAGACCTTAACCATTAGGCCCGAGTAAGAGTCTAAGACCTTAACCATTATGTCAGAGTAAGAGTCTAAGACCTTAGCTATTAGGCCAGACTAAGAGTTAAGACCTTAACCATTAGGCCAGAGTACAAGTCTAAGACCTTAGCTATTAGGCCAGAGTAAGAGTTAAGACCTTAACCATTAGGCCAGAGTGCGAGTCTAACACCTTAGCTATTAAGCCAGAGTAAGAGTTAAGACCTTAAACAGTAGGCCTGAGTAAGAGTTAAGACTTTAACCTGTAGGCCAGAGTAAGAGTTAAGACCTTAGCTATTAGGCCAGAGTAAGAGTTAAGACCTTAAGCAGTAGGCCAGAGTAAGAGTTAAGACCTTAACCTGTAGGCCATAGTACGAGTCTAAGACCTTAGCTATTAGGCCAGATTAAAAGTTAAGACCTTAACCAGTAGGCCAGAGTAAGAGTCTAAGACCTTAGCTATTAGGCCAGAGTAAGAGTTAAGACCTTAGCTATTAGGCCAGAGTACGAGTTAAGACCTTAACCATTAAGCCATAGTACGAGTCTAAGACCTTAGCTATTTAGCCAGAGTAAGAGTTAAGACCTTAGCTATTAGGCCAGAGTAAGAGTTAAGACCTTAACCATTAGGCCAGAGTACGAGTCTAAGACGTTAGCTATTAGGCCAGAGTAAGAGTTAAGACCTTAACCAGTAGGCCAGAGTAAGAGTTAAGACCTTAACCATTAGTCCAGAGTACGAGTCTAAGACCTTAGCTATTAGGCCAGAGAAAGAGTTAAGACCTTAGCTATTGGGCCAGAGTAAGAGTGAAGACCTTAACCATCAGGCCAGAGTACGAGTCTAAGACCTTAGCTATTAGGCCAGAGTAAGAGTTAAGTTCTTAACCATTAGGCCAGAGTACGAGTCTAAGACCTTAGCTATTAGGCCAGAGTAAGAATTAAGACCTTAGCAATTAGGCCTGAGTAAGAGTTAAGACCTTAGCTATTAGGCCAGAGTACGAGTTAAGACCTTAACCAGTAGGCCAGAGTAAGAGTTAAGACCTTAACCTGTAGGCCAGAGTAGGAGTTAAGACCTAATCCTGTAGGCCATACTGTGAGTCTAAGACCTTAGCTATTAGGCCAGAGTAAGAGTTAAGACCTTAGCTATTAGGCCAGAGTAAGAGCTAAGACCTTAACCGGTAGGCCAGAGTAAGAGTTAAGACCTTAACCTGTAGGCCATAGTATGAGTCTAAGACCTTAGCTATTAGGCCAGAGTAAGAGTTAAGACCTTAACCAGTAGGCCAGAGTAAGAGTTAAAACCTTAACCTGTAGGCCAGAGTACGAGTCTAAGACCTTAGCTATTAGGCCAGAGTAAGAGTTAAGACCTTAGCTATTAGGCCAGAGTAAGAGTTAAGACCTTAACCATTAGGCCAGAGTACGAGTCTAAGACCTAAACTATTAGGCCAGAGTAAGAGTTAAGACCTTAGCTATTAGGCCAGAGTAAGTGTTAAGACCTTAACCAGTAGGCGAGAGTGAGAGTTAAGACCTTAACCTGTAGGAAATAGTACAAGTCTAAGACCTTAGCTATTAGGCCAGAGTAAGAGTTAAGACCTTGGCTATTAGGCCAGAGTAAGAGTTAAGACCTTAACTAGTAGGCCAGAGTAAGAGTTAATACCTTAACCATTAGGCCAGAGTAAGAGTTAAGACCTTAACCATAAGGCCAGAGTATGAGTCTAAGACCTTAGCTATTAGACCAGAGTAAGAGTTAAGACCTTAACCTGTAGGCCAGAGTACGAGTCTAAGACCTTAGCTGTTAAGCCAGAGTAAGAGTTAAGACCTTAACCAGTAGGCCAGAGTAAGTGTTAAGACCTTAACCTGTAGGCCATAGTACGAGTCTCAGACCTTAGCTATTAGGCCAGAGTAAGAGTTAAGACCTTAACCAGTGGGCCAGAGTAAGAGTTAAGACCTTAGCTATTAGACCAGAGTAAGAGTTAAGACCTTAACCTGTAGGCCAGAGTACGAGTCTAAGACCTTAGCTGTTAAGCCAGAGTAAGAGTTAAGACCTTAACCAGTAGGCCAGAGTAAGAGTTAAGACGTTAACCTGTAGGCCAGAGTACGAGTCTAAGACCTTAGCTATTAGGCCAGGGTAAGAGTTAAGACCTTATCGAGTAGGCCAGAGTAAGAGTTAAGACCTTAGCTATTAGGCCAGAGTAAGAGTTAAGACCTTAACCTGTAGGCCATAGTACGAGTCTAAGACTTTAGCTATTAGGCCAGAGTAAAAGTTAAGACGTTAACCAGTAGGCCAGAGTAAGAGTTAAGAACTTAACCTGTAGGCCAGAGTAAGAGTTAAGACCTTAACCTGTAGGCCATAGTACGAGTCTAAGACCTTAGCTATTAGGCCAGAGTAAGAGTTAAGACCTTAGCTATTAGGCCAGAGTACGAGTTAAGACCTTAACCATTAAGCCAGAGTACGAGTCTAAGACCTTAACTATTTAGCCAGAGTAAGAGTTAAGACCTTAGCTATTAGGCCAGAGTAAGAGTTAAGACCTTAACAATTAGGCCAGAGTACGAGTCTAAGACGTTAGCTATTAGGCCAGAGTAAGAGTTAAGACCTTAACCAGTAGGCCAGAGTAAGAGTTAAGACCTTAACCATTAGTCCAGAGTACGAGTCTAAGACCTTAGCTATTAGGCCAGAGTAAGAGTTAAGACCTTAGCTATTGGGCCAGAGTAAGAGTTAAGACCTTACCCATTAGGCCATAGTACGAGTATAAGACCTTAACCAGTAGGCCAGAGTAAGAGTTAAGACCTTAGCTATTAGTCCAGAGTAGGAGTTAAGACCTAAACCTGTAGGCCATACTATGAGTCTAAGACCTTAGCTAATAAGCCAGAGTAAGAGTTAAGACCTTAGCTATTAGGCCAGAGTAAGAGTTAAGACCTTAACCAGTAGGCCAGAGTAAGAGTTAAGACCTTAACCTGTAGGCCAGAGTAAGAGTTAAGACCTTAACCTGTAGGCCAGATTAAGAGTTAAGACCTTAACCTGTAGGCCATAGTTCGAGTCTTAGACCTTAACCAGTAGGCCAGAGTATGAGTTAAGACCTTAACCATTAGGCCAGAGTACGAGTCTAAGACCTTAGCTATTAGGCCAGAGTAAGAGTTAAGACCTTAACCAGTAGGCCAGAGTAAGAGTTAAGACCTTAACCAGTAGGCCAGAGTACGAGTCTAAGACCTTAGCTATTAGGCCAGAGTAAGAGATAAGATCCTAACCATTAGACCAGAGTACGAGTCTAAGACCTTAGCTATTAGGCCAGACTAAGAGTTAAGACCTTAGCTATTAGGCCAGAGTATGAGTCTAAGAGCTTAGCTATTAGGCCAGAGTAAGAGCTAAGACCTTAACCATTAGGCCAGAGTACGAGTCTAAGACCTTAGCTATTAGGCCAGAGTAAGAGTTAAGACCTTAGCTATTAGGCCAGAGTAAGAGTTAAGACTTTAACCATTAAGCCAGAGTAAGAATAAAGACCTTAAACATTAGGCCAGAGAAAGAGTCTAAGACCTTAACCATTAGGCCGGAGTAAGAGCTAAGACCTTAACCATTAGGCCAGAGTAAGAGTCTAAGACCTTAACCATTAGGCCAGAGTAAGAGTTAAGACCTTAACCATTAGGCCAGAGTAAGAGTCTGGCCAGAGTAAGAGTTAAGACCTTTACCATTAGGCCAGATTAAGAGTCTAAGACCTTAACCATTAGGCCAGAGTAAGAGTTAAGACCTTAACCATTAGGCCAGAGTAAGAGTCTAAGACCTTAACCATTATGTCAGAGTAAGAGTCTAAGACCTTAGCTATTAGGCCAGACTAAGAGTTAAGACCTTAACCATTAGGCCAGAGTACAAGTCTAAGACCTTAGCTATTAGGCCAGAGTAAGAGTTAAGACCTTAACCATTAGGCCAGAGTGCGAGTCTAACACCTTAGCTATTAAGCCAGAGTAAGAGTTAAGACCTTAAACAGTAGGCCTGAGTAAGAGTTAAGACCTTAACCTGTAGGCCAGAGTAAGAGTTAAGACCTTAGCTATTAGGCCAGAGTAAGAGTTAAGACCTTAAGCAGTAGGCCAGAGTAAGAGTTAAGACCTTAACCTGTAGGCCATAGTACGAGTCTAAGACCTTAGCTATTAGGCCAGATTAAAAGTTAAGACCTTAACCAGTAGGCCAGAGTAAGAGTTAAGAACTTAACATGTAGGCCAGAGTAAGAGTTAAGACCTTAACCTGTAGGCCATAGTACGAGTCTAAGACCTTAGCTATTAGGCCAGAGTAAGAGTTAAGACCTTAGCTATTAGGCCAGAGTACGAGTTAAGACCTTAACCATTAAGCCATAGTACGAGTCTAAGACCTTAGCTATTTAGCCAGAGTAAGAGTTAAGACCTTAGCTATTAGGCCAGAGTAAGAGTTAAGACCTTAACCATTAGGCCAGAGTACGAGTCTAAGACGTTAGCTATTAGGCCAGAGTAAGAGTTAAGACCTTAACCAATAGGCCAGAGTAAGAGTTAAGACCTTAACCATTAGTCCAGAGTACGAGTCTAAGACCTTAGCTATTAGGCCAGAGTAAGAGTTAAGACCTTAGCTATTGGGCCAGAGTAAGAGTTAAGACCTTAACCATTAGGCCAGAGTACGAGTCTAAGACCTTAGCTATTAGGCCAGAGTAAGAGTTAAGACCTTAACCTGTAGGCCATAGTACGAGTATAAGACCTTAGCTATTAGGCCAGAGTAAGAGTTAAGAACTTAGCTATCAGGCCAGAGTAAGAGTTAAGACCTTAACCAGTAGGCCAGAGTAAGAGTTAAGACCTTAACCTGTAGGATAGAGTAGGAGTTAAGACCTAAACCTGTAGGACATACTATGAGTCTAAGACCTTAGCTAATAGGCCAGAGTAAGAGTTAAGACCTTAGCTATTAGGCCAGAGTAAGAGTTAAGACCTTAACCAGTAGGCCAGAGTAAGAGTTAAGACCTTAACCTGAAGGCCATAGTACGAGTCTAAGACCTTAGATATTAGGCCAGAGTATGAGTCTAAGACCTTATCTATTAGGCCAGAGTAAGAGTTAAGACCTTAACCATTAGGCCAGAGTACGAGTCTAAGACCTTAGCTATTAGGCCAGAGTAAGAGTTAAGACCTTAACCAGTAGGCCAGAGTACGAGTCTAAGACCTTAGCTATTAGGCCAGAGTAAGAGTTAAGACCTTAACCAGTAGGCCAGAGTAAGAGTTAAGACCTTAACCTGTAGGCCATAGTACAAGTCTAAGACCTTAGCTATTAGGCCAGAGTAAGAGTTAAGACCTTAACCATTAGGCCAGAGTACGAGTCTAACACATTAGCTATTAGGCCAGAGTAAGAGTTAAGACCTTAAACATTAGACCAGAGTACGAGTCTAAGACCTTAGCTATTAGGCCAGACTAAGAGTTAAGACCTTAGCTATTAGGCCAGAGTATGAGTCTAAGACCTTAGCTATTAGGCCAGAGTAAGAGTTAAGACCTTAACCAGTAGGCCAGAGTAAGAGTTAAGACCTAACCTGTATGCAATAGTACGAGTCTAAGACCTTAGCTAATAGGCCAGAGTAAGAGTTAAGACCTTAGCTATTAGGCCAGAGTAAGAATTAAGACCTTAACCAGTAGGCCAGAGTAAGAGTTAAGACCTTAACCTGTAGGCTAGAGTAAGAGTTAAGACCTTAACCTGTAGGCCATAGTATGAGTCTTAGACCTTAGCTATTAGGCCAGAGTAAGAGTTAAGACCTTAGCTATTAGGCCAGAGTAAGAATGAAGACCTTAACCAGTAGGCCAGAGTAAGAGTTAAGACCTTAACCTGTAGGCCATACTACGAGTCGAAGACCTTAGCTATTAGGCCAGAGTAAGAGTTAAGACCTTAACCAGTAGGCCAGAGTATGAGTTAAGACCTTAACCATTAGGCCAGAGTACGAGTCTAAGACCTTAGCTTTTAGGCCAGAGTAAGAGTTAAGACCTTAGCTATTAGGCCAGAGTAAGAGTTAAGACCTTAGCTATTAGGCCAGAGTACGAGTCTAAGACCTTACCTATTAGGCCAGAGTAAGAGTTAAGACCTTAGCTATTAGGCCAGAGTAGGAGTCTCAGAACTTAGCTATCAGGCCATAGTACGAGTCTTACACTATAACTATTAGGCCAGAGTAAGAGTTAAGACCTTAACCATTAGGCCAGAATACGAGTCTAAGACCTTAGCTATTAGGCCAAAGTAAGAGTTAAGACCTTAACCAGTAGGCCAGAGTAAGAGTTAAGACCTTAACCATTTGGCCAGAGTACCAGTCTAAGACCTTAGCTATTAGGCCAGAGTAAGAGTTAAGACCTTAGCTATTAGGCCAGAGTAAGAGTTAAGACCTTAACCATTAGGCCAGAGTACGAGTCTAAGACCTTAGCTATTAGGCCAGAGTAAGAGTTAAGACCTTAGCTATTAGGCCAGAGTACGAGTCTAAGACCTTAGCTATTAGGCCAGAGTACGAGTCTAAGACCTTAGCTATTAGGCCAGAGTAAGAGTTAAGACCTTAGCTATTAGGCCAGAGTAAGAGTTAAGACCTTAGCTATTAGGCCAGGGTACGAGTCTAAGACCTTAGCTATCAGGCCATAGTACGAGTCTTACACCTTAGCTATTAGGCCAGAGTAAGAGTTAAGACCTTAACCAGTACGCCAGTGTAAGAGTTAAGACCTTAACCATTAGCCCAGAGTACGAGTCTAAGACCTTAGCTATTAGGCCAGAGAAAGAGTTAAGACCTTAGCTATTGGGCCAGAGTAAGAGTGAAGACCTTAACCATCAGGCCAGAGTACGAGTCTAAGACCTTAGCTATTAGGCCAGAGTAAGAGTTAAGTTCTTAACCATTAGGCCAGAGTATGAGTTAAGACCTTAACCATTAGTCCAGAGTACGAGTCTAAGACCTTAGCTATTAGGCCAGAGTAAGAGTTAAGACCTTAGCTATTAGGCCAGAGTAAGAGTTAAGACCTTAACCATTATGCCAGAGTAAGAGTTAAGACCTTAGCTATTAGGCCAGAATAAGAATTAAGACCTTAACCATTAGGCCAGAGTACGAGTCTAAGACCTTAGCTATTAGGCCAGAGTAAGAGTTAAGACCTTAACCAGTAGGCCAGAGTAAGAGTTAAGACCTTAACCATTAGCCCAGAGTACGAGTCTAAGACCTTAGCTATTAGGCCAGAGAAAGAGTTAAGACCTTAGCTATTGGGCCAGAGTAAGAGTGAAGACCTTAACCATCAGGCCAGAGTACGAGTCTAAGACCTTAGCTATTAGGCCAGAGTAAGAGTTAAGTTCTTAACCATTAGGCCAGAGTACGAGTCTAAGACCTTAGCTATTAGGCCAGAGTAAGAATTAAGACCTTAGCAATTAGGCCTGAGTAAGATTTAAGACCTTAGCTATTAGGCCAGAGTACGAGTTAAGACCTTAACCAGTAGGCCAGAGTAAGAGTTAAGACCTTAACCTGTAGGCCAGAGTAGGAGTTAAGACCTAATCCTGTAGGCCATACTGTGAGTCTAAGACCTTAGCTATTAGGCCAGAGTAAGAGTTAAGACCTTAGCTATTAGGCCAGAGTAAGAGCTAAGACCTTAACCGGTAGGCCAGAGTAAGAGTTAAGACCTTAACCTGTAGGCCATAGTATGAGTCTAAGACCTTAGCTATTAGGCCAGAGTAAGAGTTAAGACCTTAACCAGTAGGCCAGAGTAAGAGTTAAAACCTTAACCTGTAGGCCAGAGTACGAGTCTGAGACCTTAGCTATTAGGCCAGAGTAAGAGTTAGGACCTTAGCTATTAGGCCAGAGTAAGAGTTAAGACCTTAACCATTAGGCCAGAGTACGAGTCTAAGACCTAAGCTATTAGGCCAGAGTAAGAGTTAAGACCTTAGCTATTAGGCCAGAGTAAGTGTTAAGACCTTAACCAGTAGGCGAGAGTGAGAGTTAAGACCTTAACCTGTAGGAAATAGTACGAGTGTAAGACCTTAGCTATTAGGCCAGAGTAAGAGTTAAGACCTTGGCTATTAGGCCAGAGTAAGAGTTAAGACCTTAACTAGTAGGCCAGAGTAAGAGTTAATACCTTATCCATTAGGCCAGAGTAAGAGTTAAGACCTTAACCATAAGGCCAGAGTATGAGTCTAAGACCTTAGCTATTAGACCAGAGTAAGAGTTAAGACCTTAACCTGTAGGCCAGAGTACGAGTCTAAGACCTTAGCTGTTAAGCCAGAGTAAGAGTTAAGACCTTAACCAGTAGGCCAGAGTAAGTGTTAAGACCTTAACCTGTAGGCCATAGTACGAGTCTCAGACCTTAGCTATTAGGCCAGAGTAAGAGTTAAGACCTTAACCAGTGGGCCAGAGTAAGAGTTAAGACCTTAACCTGTAGGCCAGAGTAAGAGTTAAGACGTTAACCTGTAGGCCATAGTACGAGTCTAAGACCTTAGCTATTAGGCCAGAGTAAGAGTTAAGACCTTAGCTATTAGGCCAGAGTACGAGTTAAGACCTTAACCATTAAGCCAGAGTACGAGTCTAAGACCTTAACTATTTAGCCAGAGTAAGAGTTAAGACCTTAGCTATTAGGCCAGAGTAAGAGTTAAGACCTTAACCTGTAGGCCATAGTACGAGTCTAAGACCTTAGCTATTAGGCCAGAGTAAAAGTTAAGACCTTAACCAGTAGGCCAGAGTAAGAGTTAAGAACTTAACCTGTAGGCCAGAGTAAGAGTTAAGACCTTAACCTGTAGGCCATAGTACGAGTCTAAGACCTTAGCTATTAGGCCAGAGTAAGAGTTAAGACCTTAGCTATTAGGCCAGAGTACGAGTTAAGACCTTAACCATTAAGCCAGAGTACGAGTCTAAGACCTTAACTATTTAGCCAGAGAAAGAGTCTAAGACCTTAACCATTAGGCCGGAGTAAGAGCTAAGACCTTAACCATTAGGCCAGAGTAAGAGTCTAAGACCTCAACCATTAGGCCAGAGTAAGAGTTAAGACCTTAACCAGTAGGCCAGAGTAAGAGTATAAGACCTTAACCAGTAGGCCAGAGTAAGAGTTAAGACCTTAGCTATTAGTCCAGAGTAGGAGTTAAGACCTAAACCTGTAGGCCATACTATGAGTCTAAGACCTTAGCTAATAGGCCAGAGTAGGAGTTAAGACCTTAGCTATTAGGCCAGAGTAAGAGTTAAGACCTTAACCAGTAGGCCAGAGTAAGATTTAAGACCTAAACCTGTAGGCCAGAGTAAGAGTTAAGACCTTAACCTGTAGGCCAGATTAAGAGTTAAGACCTTAACCTGTAGGCCATAGTACGAGTCTTAGACCTTAACCAGTAGGCCAGAGTATGAGTTAAGACCTTAACCATTAGGCCAGAGTACGAGTCTAAGACCTTAGCTATTAGGCCAGAGTAAGAGTTAAGACCTTAACCAGTAGGCCAGAGTAAGAGTTAAGACCTTAACCAGTAGGCCAGAGTACGAGTCTAAGACCTTAGCTATTAGGCCAGAGTAAGAGAAAAGATCCTAACCATTAGACCAGAGTACGAGTCTAAGACCTTAGCTATTAGGCCAGACTAAGAGTTAAGACCTTAGCTATTAGGCCAGAGTATGAGTCTAAGAGCTTAGCTATTAGGCCAGAGTAAGAGCTAAGACCTTAACCATTAGGCCAGAGTACGAGTCTAAGACCTTAGCTATTAGGCCAGAGTAAGAGTTAGGACCTTAGCTATTAGGCCAGAGTAAGAGTTAAGACTTTAACCATTAAGCCAGAGTAAGAATAAAGACCTTAAACATTAGGCCAGAGAAAGAGTCTAAGACCTTAACCATTAGGCCGGAGTAAGAGCTAAGACCTTAACCATTAGGCCAGAGTAAGAGTCTAAGACCTCAACCATTAGGCCAGAGTAAGAGTTAAGACCTTAACCATTAGGCCAGAGTAAGAGTCTGGCCAGAGTAAGAGTTAAGACCTTTACCATTAGGCCAGATTAAGAGTCTAAGACCTTAACCATTAGGCCAGAGTAAGAGTTAAGACCTTAACCATTAGGCCAGAGTAAGAGTCTAAGACCTTAACCATTATGTCAGAGTAAGAGTCTACGACCTTAGCTATTAGGCCAGACTAAGAGTTAAGACCTTAACCATTAGGCCAGAGTACAAGTCTAAGACCTTAGCTATTAGGCCAGAGTAAGAGTTAAGACCTTAACCATTAGGCCAGAGTGCGAGTCTAACACCTTAGCTATTAGGCCAGAGTAAGATTTAAGACCTTAAACAGTAGGCCTGAGTAAGATTTAAGACCTTAACCTGTAGGCCATAGTACGAGTCTAAGACCTTAGCTATTAGGCCAGAGTAAGAGTTAAGACCTTAGCTATTAGGCCTGAGTAAGAGTTAAGACCTTAACCATTAGGCCAGAGTACGAGTCTAAGACCTTAGCTATTAGGCCAGAGTAAGAGTTAAGACCTTAACCATTAGGCCAGAGTAAGAGTTAAGACCTTAAACATTAGGCCAGAGTAAGAGTCTAAGACCTTAGCTATTAGGCCAGAGTAAGAGTTAAGACCTTAACCATTAGGCCAGACTAAGAGTTAAGACCTTAAACATTAGGCCAGAGTACGAGTCTAAGACCTTAGCTATTAGGCCAGAGTAAGAGTTAAGACCTTAACCATTAGGCCAGAGTGCGAGTCTAACACCTTAGCTATTAGGCCAGAGTAAGAGTTAAGACCTTAAACAGTAGGCCTGAGTAAGAGTTAAGACCTTAACCTGTAGGCCATAGTACGAGTCTAAGACCTTAGCTATTAGGCCAGAGTAAGAGTTAAGACCTTAGCTATTAGGCCTGAGTAAGAGTTAAGACCTTAACCATTAGGCCAGAGTACGAGTCTAAGACCTTAGCTATTAGGCCAGAGTAAGAGTTAAGACCTTAACCATTAGGCCAGAGTACGAGTCTAAGACCTTAGCTATTAGGCCAGACTAAGAGTTAAGACCTTAGCTATTAGGCCAGAGTACGAGTCTAAGACCTTAGCTATTAGGCCAGAGTAAGAGTTAAGACCTTAACCAGTAGGCCAGAGTAAGAGTTAATACCTAACCTGTATGCCATAGTACGAGTCTAAGACCTTAGCTATTAGGCCAGAGTAAGAGTTGAGACCTTAGCTATTAGGCCAGAGTAAGAATTAAGACCTTAACCAGTAGGCCAGAGTAAGAGTTAAGACCTTAACCTGTAGGCCAGAGTAAGAGTTAAGACCTTAACCTGTAGGCCATAGTACGAGTCTTAGACCTTAGCTATTAGGCCAGAGTAAGAGTTAAGACCTTAGCTATTAGGCCAGAGTAAGAATTAAGACCTTAACCAGTAGGCCAGAGTAAGAGTTAAGACCTTAACCTGTAGGCCATAGTACGAGTCTAAGACCTTAGCTATTAGGCCAGAGTAAGAGTTAAGACATTAACCAGTAGGCCAGAGTATGAGTTAAGACCTTAACCATTAGGCCAGAGTATGAGTCTAAGACCTTAGCTATTAGGCCAGAGTAAGAGTTAAGACCTTAACCAGTAGGCCAGAGTAAGAGTTAAGACCTTAACCAGTAGGCCAGAGTATGAGTCTAAGACCTTAGCTATTAGGCCAGAGTAAGAGTTAAGATCCTAACCATTAGACCAGAGTACGAGTCTAAGACCTTAGCTATTAGGCCAGACTAAGAGTTAAGACCTTAACCTGTAGGCCAGAGTAAGAGTTAAGACCTTAACCTGTAGGCCAGATTAAGAGTTAAGACCTTAACCTGTAGGCCATAGTACGAGTCTTAGACCTTAACCAGTAGGCCAGAGTATGAGTTAAGACCTTAACCATTAGGCCAGAGTACGAGTCTAAGACCTTAGCTATTAGGCCAGAGTAAGAGTTAAGACCTTAACCAGTAGGCCAGAGTAAGAGTTAAGACCTTAACCAGTAGGCCAGAGTACGAGTCTAAGACCTTAGCTATTAGGCCAGAGTAAGAGATAAGATCCTAACCATTAGACCAGAGTTCGAGTCTAAGACCTTAGCTATTAGGCCAGACTAAGAGTTAAGGCCTTAGCTATTAGGCCAGAGTATGAGTCTAAGAGCTTAGCTATTAGGCCAGAGTAAGAGCTAAGACCTTAACCAGTAGGCCAGAGTATGAGTCTAAGACCTTAGCTATTAGGCCAGAGTAAGAGTTAAGATCCTAACCATTAGACCAGAGTACGAGTCTAAGACCTTAACCAGTAGGCCAGAGTAAGAGTTAAGACCTTAACCTGTAGGCCAGAGTAAGAGTTAAGACCTTAACCTGTAGGCCAGATTAAGAGTTAAGACCTTAACCTGTAGGCCATAGTACGAGTCTTAGACCTTAACCAGTAGGCCAGAGTATGAGTTAAGACCTTAACCATTAGGCCAGAGTACGAGTCTAAGACCTTAGCTATTAGGCCAGAGTAAGAGTTAAGACCTTAACCAGTAGGCCAGAGTAAGAGTTAAGACCTTAACCAGTAGGCCAGAGTATGAGTTAGACCTTAACCATTAGGCCAGAGTACGAGTCTAAGACCTTAGCTATTAGGCCAGAGTAAGAGTTAAGACCTTAACCAGTAGGCCAGAGTAAGAGTTAAGACCTTAACCAGTAGGCCAGAGTACGAGTCTAAGACCTTAGCTATTAGGCCAGAGTAAGAGATAAGATCCTAACCATTAGACCAGAGTACGAGTCTAAGACCTTAGCTATTAGGCCAGACTAAGAGTTAAGACCTTAGCTATTAGGCCAGAGTATGAGTCTAAGAGCTTAGCTATTAGGCCAGAGTAAGAGCTAAGACCTTAACCATTAGGCCAGAGTACGAGTCTAAGACCTTAGCTATTAGGCCAGAGTAAGAGTTAAGACCTTAGCTATTAGGCCAGAGTAAGAGTTAAGACTTTAACCATTAAGCCAGAGTAAGAATAAAGACCTTAAACATTAGGCCAGAGAAAGAGTCTAAGACCTTAACCATTAGGCCGGAGTAAGAGTTAAGACCTTAACCATTAGGCCAGAGTGCGAGTCTAACACCTTAGCTATTAGGCCAGAGTAAGAGTTAAGACCTTAAACAGTAGGCCTGAGTAAGAGTTAAGACCTTAACCTGTAGGCCATAGTACGAGTCTAAGACCTTAGCTATTAGGCCAGAGTAAGAGTTAAGACCTTAGCTATTAGGCCTGAGTAAGAGTTAAGACCTTAACCATTAGGCCAGAGTACGAGTCTAAGACCTTAGCTATTAGGCCAGAGTAAGAGTTAAGACCTTAACCATTAGGCCAGAGTACGAGTCTAAGACCTTAGCTATTAGGCCAGACTAAGAGTTAAGACCTTAGCTATTAGGCCAGAGTACGAGTCTAAGACCTTAGCTATTAGGCCAGAGTAAGAGTTAAGACCTTAACCAGTAGGCCAGAGTAAGAGTTAATACCTAACCTGTATGCCATAGTACAAGTCTAAGACCTTAGCTATTAGGCCAGAGTAAGAGTTGAGACCTTAGCTATTAGGCCAGAGTAAGAATTAAGACCTTAACCAGTAGGCCAGAGTAAGAGTTAAGACCTTAACCTGTAGGCCAGAGTAAGAGTTAAGACCTTAACCTGTAGGCCATAGTACGAGTCTTAGACCTTAGCTATTAGGCCAGAGTAAGAGTTAAGACCTTAGCTATTAGGCCAGAGTAAGAATTAAGACCTTAACCAGTAGGCCAGAGTAAGAGTTAAGACCTTAACCTGTAGGCCATAGTACGAGTCTAAGACCTTAGCTATTAGGCCAGAGTAAGAGTTAAGACATTAACCAGTAGGCCAGAGTATGAGTTAAGACCTTAACCATTAGGCCAGAGTATGAGTCTAAGACCTTAGCTATTAGGCCAGAGTAAGAGTTAAGACCTTAACCAGTAGGCCAGAGTAAGAGTTAAGACCTTAACCAGTAGGCCAGAGTATGAGTCTAAGACCTTAGCTATTAGGCCAGAGTAAGAGTTAAGATCCTAACCATTAGACCAGAGTACGAGTCTAAGACCTTAGCTATTAGGCCAGACTAAGAGTTAAGACCTTAACCTGTAGGCCAGAGTAAGAGTTAAGACCTTAACCTGTAGGCCAGATTAAGAGTTAAGACCTTAACCTGTAGGCCATAGTACGAGTCTTAGACCTTAACCAGTAGGCCAGAGTATGAGTTAAGACCTTAACCATTAGGCCAGAGTACGAGTCTAAGACCTTAGCTATTAGGCCAGAGTAAGAGTTAAGACCTTAACCAGTAGGCCAGAGTAAGAGTTAAGACCTTAACCAGTAGGCCAGAGTACGAGTCTAAGACCTTAGCTATTAGGCCAGAGTAAGAGATAAGATCCTAACCATTAGACCAGAGTTCGAGTCTAAGACCTTAGCTATTAGGCCAGACTAAGAGTTAAGGCCTTAGCTATTAGGCCAGAGTATGAGTCTAAGAGCTTAGCTATTAGGCCAGAGTAAGAGCTAAGACCTTAACCAGTAGGCCAGAGTATGAGTCTAAGACCTTAGCTATTAGGCCAGAGTAAGAGTTAAGATCCTAACCATTAGACCAGAGTACGAGTCTAAGACCTTAACCAGTAGGCCAGAGTAAGAGTTAAGACCTTAACCTGTAGGCCAGAGTAAGAGTTAAGACCTTAACCTGTAGGCCAGATTAAGAGTTAAGACCTTAACCTGTAGGCCATAGTACGAGTCTTAGACCTTAACCAGTAGGCCAGAGTATGAGTTAAGACCTTAACCATTAGGCCAGAGTACGAGTCTAAGACCTTAGCTATTAGGCCAGAGTAAGAGTTAAGACCTTAACCAGTAGGCCAGAGTAAGAGTTAAGACCTTAACCAGTAGGCCAGAGTATGAGTTAAGACCTTAACCATTAGGCCAGAGTACGAGTCTAAGACCTTAGCTATTAGGCCAGAGTAAGAGTTAAGACCTTAACCAGTAGGCCAGAGTAAGAGTTAAGACCTTAACCAGTAGGCCAGAGTACGAGTCTAAGACCTTAGCTATTAGGCCAGAGTAAGAGATAAGATCCTAACCATTAGACCAGAGTACGAGTCTAAGACCTTAGCTATTAGGCCAGACTAAGAGTTAAGACCTTAGCTATTAGGCCAGAGTATGAGTCTAAGAGCTTAGCTATTAGGCCAGAGTAAGAGCTAAGACCTTAACCATTAGGCCAGAGTACGAGTCTAAGACCTTAGCTATTAGGCCAGAGTAAGAGTTAAGACCTTAGCTATTAGGCCAGAGTAAGAGTTAAGACTTTAACCATTAAGCCAGAGTAAGAATAAAGACCTTAAACATTAGGCCAGAGAAAGAGTCTAAGACCTTAACCATTAGGCCGGAGTAAGAGCTAAGACCTTAACCATTAGGCCAGAGTAAGAGTCTAAGACCTTAACCATTAGGCCACAGTAAGAGTTAAGACCTTAACCATTAGGCCAGAGTAAGAGTCTGGCCAGAGTAAGAGTTAAGACCTTTACCATTAGGCCAGATTAAGAGTCTAAGACCTTAACCATTAGGCCAGAGTAAGAGTTAAGACCTTAACCATTAGGCCCGAGTAAGAGTCTAAGACCTTAACCATTATGTCAGAGTAAGAGTCTAAGACCTTAGCTATTAGGCCAGACTAAGAGTTAAGACCTTAACCATTAGGCCAGAGTACAAGTCTAAGACCTTAGCTATTAGGCCAGAGTAAGAGTTAAGACCTTAACCATTAGGCCAGAGTGCGAGTCTAACACCTTAGCTATTAAGCCAGAGTAAGAGTTAAGACCTTAAACAGTAGGCCTGAGTAAGAGTTAAGACCTTAACCTGTAGGCCAGAGTAAGAGTTAAGACCTTAGCTATTAGGCCAGAGTAAGAGTTAAGACCTTAAGCAGTAGGCCAGAGTAAGAGTTAAGACCTTAACCTGTAGGCCATAGTACGAGTCTAAGACCTTAGCTATTAGGCCAGATTAAAAGTTAAGACCTTAACCAGTAGGCCAGAGTAAGAGTTAAGAACTTAACATGTAGGCCAGAGTAAGAGTTAAGACCTTAACCTGTAGGCCATAGTACGAGTCTAAGACCTTAGCTATTAGGCCAGAGTAAGAGTTAAGACCTTAGCTATTAGGCCAGAGTACGAGTTAAGACCTTAACCATTAAGCCATAGTACGAGTCTAAGACCTTAGCTATTTAGCCAGAGTAAGAGTTAAGACCTTAACCAGTAGGCCAGTGTAAGAGTTAAGACCTTAACCTGTAGGCCAGAGTAAGAGTTAAAACCTTAACCTGTAGGCCATAGTACGAGTCTAAGACCTTAGCTATTAGGCCAGAGTAAGAGTTAAGACCTTGGCTATTAGGCCAGAGTAAGAGTTAAGACCTTAACCAGTAGGCCAGAGTAAGAGTTAATACCTTAACCATTAGGCCAGAGTAAGAGTTAAGACCTTAGCCATAAGGCCAGAGTATGAGTCTAAGACCTTAGCTATTAGGCCAGAGTAAGAGTTAAGACCTTAACCTGTAGGC
The DNA here is from genome assembly GCF_964204655.1 of Triturus cristatus. NCBI lineage: Eukaryota > Metazoa > Chordata > Amphibia > Caudata > Salamandridae > Triturus > Triturus cristatus. Next base: position 1,101,134,193 of record NC_140589.1, on the reverse strand, counting down.
AAGAGTACGAGTCTAAGACCTTAGCTGTTAGGCCAGAGTAAGAGTTAAGACCTTAACCAGTAGGCCAGAGTAAGAGTTAAGACCTTAACCTGTAGGCCATAGTACGGGTCTAAGACCTTAGCTATTAGGCCAGAGTAAGAGTTAAGACCTTAACCAGTGGGCCAGAGTAAGAGTTAAGACCTTAACCATTATGCCAGAGTAAGAGTTAAGACCTTAGCTATTAGGCCAGAGTAAGAGTTAAGACCTTAACCATTAGGCCAGAGTACGAGTCTAAGACCTTAGCTATTATGCCAGAGTAAGAGTTAAGACCTTAACCAGTAGGCCAGAGTAAGAGTTAAGACCTTAACCATTAGTCCAGAGTACGAGTCTAAGACCTTAGCTATTAGGCCAGAGTAAGAGTTAAGACCTTAACCAGTAGGCCAGTGTAAGAGTTAAGACCTTAACCATTAGGCCAGAGTACGAGTGTAAGACCTTAGCTATTAGGCCAGAGTAAGAGTTAAGACCTTAGCTATTAGGCCAGAGTAAGAGTTAATACTTTAACCATTAAGCCAGAGTAAGAATAAAGACCTTAAACATTAGGCCAGAGAAAGAGTCTAAGACCTTAACCATTAGGCCGGAGTAAGAGCTAAGACCTTAACCATTAGGCCAGAGTAAGAGTCTAAGACCTTAACCATTAGGCCAGAGTAAGAGTTAAGACCTTAACCATTAGGCCAGAGTAAGAGTCTGGCCAGAGTAAGAGTTAAGACCTTTACCATTAGGCCAGATTAAGAGTCTAAGACCTTAACCATTAGGCCAGAGTAAGAGTTAAGACCTTAACCATTAGGCCAGAGTAAGAGTCTAAGACCTTAACCATTATGTCAGAGTAAGAGTCTAAGACCTTAGCTATTAGGCCAGACTAAGAGTTAAGACCTTAACCATCAGGCCAGAGTACGAGTCTAAGACCTTAGCTATTAGGCCAGAGTAAGAGTTAAGACCTTAACCATTAGGCCAGAGTACGAGTCTAACACCTTAGCTATTAGGCCAGAGTAAGAGTTAAGACATTAACCATTAGGCCAGAGTATGAGTCTAAGACCTTAGCTATTAGGCCAGAGTAAGAGTTAAGACCTTAACCAGTAGGCCAGAGTAAGAGTTAAGACCTTAACCTGTAGGCCATAGTACGAGTCTAAGACCTTAGCTATTAGGCCAGAGTAAGAGTTAAGACCTTAGCTATTAGGCCTGAGTAAGAGTTAAGACCTTAACCATTAGGCCAGAGTACGAGTCTAAGACCTTAGCTATTAGGCCAGAGTAAGAGTTAAGACCTTAACCATTAGGCCAGAGTAAGAGTTAAGACCTTATCCATTAGGCCAGAGTACGAGTCTAAGACCTTAGCTATTAGGCCAGAGTACGAGTCTAAGACCTTAGCTATTAGGCCAGAGTAAGAGTTAAGACCTTAGCTATTAGGCCAGAGTAAGAGTTAAGACATTAACCATTAGGCCAGAGTACGAGTCTAAGACCTTAGCTATTGGGCCAGAGTAAGAGATAAGACCTTAACCTGTAGGCCATAGTACGAGTCTAAGACCTTAGCTATTAGGCCAGAGTAAGAGTTAAGACCTTAACCAGTAGGCCAGAGTAAGAGTTAAAACCTTAACCTGTAGGCCACAGTACGAGTCTAAGACCTTAGCTATTAGGCCAGAGTAAGAGTTAAGACCTTAGCTATTAGGCCAGAGTAAGAGTTAAGACCTTAGCTATTAGGCCAGAGTAAGAGCGAAGACCTTAACCAGTAGGTCAGAGTAAGAGTTAAGACCTTAACCTGTAGGCCATAGTACGAGTCTAAGACTTTAGCTATTAGGCCAGAGTAAGAGTTAAGACCTTAACCAGTAGGCCAGAGTAAGAGTTAAAACCTTAACCTGTAGGCCAGAGTACGAGTCTAAGCCCTTAGCTATTAGGCCAGAGTAAGAGTTAAGACCTTAGCTATTAGGCCAGAGTAAGAGTTAAGACCTTAACCATTAGGCCAGAGTACGAGTCTAAGACCTAAGCTATTAGGCCAGAGTAAGAGTTAAGACCTTAGCTATTAGGCCAGAGTACGAGTCTAAGACCTTAGCTATTAGGCCAGAGTAAGAATTAGGACCTTAGCTATTAGGCCTGAGTAAGAGTTAAGACCTTAGCTATTAGGTCAGAGTACGAGTTAAGACCTTAACCAGTAGGCCAGAGTAAGAGTTAAGACCTTAACCTGTAGGCCAGAGTAAGAGTTAAAACCTTAACCTGTAGGCCATAGTACGAGTCTAAGACCTTAGCTATTAGGCCAGAGTAAGAGTTAAGACCTTGGCTATTAGGCCAGAGTAAGAGTTAAGACCTTAACCAGTAGGCCAGAGTAAGAGTTAATACCTTAACCATTAGGCCAGAGTAAGAGTTAAGACCTTAGCCATAAGGCCAGAGTATGAGTTTAAGACCTTAGCTATTAGGCCAGAGTAAGAGTTAAGACCTTAACCTGTAGGCAAGAGTACGAGTCTAAGACCTTAGCTGTTAGGCCAGAGTAAGAGTTAAGACCTTAACCAGTAGGCCAGAGTAAGAGTTAAGACCTTAACCTGTAGGCCATAGTACGGGTCTAAGACCTTAGCTATTAGGCCAGAGTAAGAGTTAAGACCTTAACCAGTGGGCCAGAGTAAGAGTTAAGACCTTAACCATTATGCCAGAGTAAGAGTTAAGACCTTAGCTATTAGGCCAGAGTAAGAGTTAAGACCTTAACCATTAGGCCAGAGTACGAGTCTAAGACCTTAGCTATTATGCCAGAGTAAGAGTTAAGACCTTAACCAGTAGGCCAGAGTAAGAGTTAAGACCTTAACCATTAGTCCAGAGTACGAGTCTAAGACCTTAGCTATTAGGCCAGAGAAAGAGTTAAGACCTTAACCATTAGGCCAGAGTACGAGTGTAAGACCTTAGCTATTAGGCCAGAGTAAGAGTTAAGACCTTAGCTATTAGGCCAGAGTAAGAGTTAATACTTTAACCATTAAGCCAGAGTAAGAATAAAGACCTTAAACATTAGGCCAGAGAAAGAGTCTAAGACCTTAACCATTAGGCCAGAGTACGAGTCTAAGACCTTAGCTATTATGCCAGAGTAAGAGTTAAGACCTTAACCAGTAGGCCAGAGTAAGAGTTAAGACCTTAACCATTAGTCCAGAGTACGAGTCTAAGACCTTAGCTATTAGGCCAGAGAAAGAGTTAAGACCTTAGCTATTGGGCCAGAGTAAGAGTGAAGACATTAACCATTAGGCCAGAGTACGAGTCTAAGACCTTAGCTATTAGACCAGAGTAAGAGTTAAGACCTTAACCATTAGGCCAGAGTACGAGTCTAAGACCTTAGCTATTAGGCCAGAGTAAGAATTAAGACCTTAGCTATTAGGCCTGAGTAAGAGTTAAGACCTTAGCTATTAGGCCAGAGTACGAGTTAAGACCTTAACCAGTAGGCCAGAGTAAGAGTTAAGACCTTAACCTGTAGGCCAGAGTAGGAGTTAAGACCTAAACCTGTAGGCCATACTATGAGTCTAAGACCTTAGCTATTAGGCCAGAGTAAGAGTTAAGACCTTAGCTATTAGGCCAGAGTAAGAGCGAAGACCTTAACCAGTAGGTCAGAGTAAGAGTTAAGACCTTAACCTGTAGGCCATAGTACGAGTCTAAGACTTTAGCTATTAGGCCAGAGTAAGAGTTAAGACCTTAACCAGTAGGCCAGAGTAAGAGTTAAAACCTTAACCTGTAGGCCAGAGTACGAGTCTAAGACCTTAGCTATTAGGCCAGAGTAAGAGTTAAGACCTTAGCTATTAGGCCAGAGTAAGAGTTAAGACCTTAACCATTAGGCCAGAGTACGAGTCTAAGACCTAAGCTATTAGGCCAGAGTAAGAGTTAAGACCTTAGCTATTAGGCCAGAGTACGAGTCTAAGACCTTAGCTATTAGGCCAGAGTAAGAATTAGGACCTTAGCTATTAGGCCTGAGTAAGAGTTAAGACCTTAGCTATTAGGCCAGAGTACGAGTTAAGACCTTAACCAGTAGGCCAGAGTAAGAGTTAAGACCTTAACCTGTAGGCCAGAGTAAGAGTTAAAACCTTAACCTGTAGGCCATAGTACGAGTCTAAGACCTTAGCTATTAGGCCAGAGTAAGAGTTAAGACCTTGGCTATTAGGCCAGAGTAAGAGTTAAGACCTTAACCAGTAGGCCAGAGTAAGAGTTAATACCTTAACCATTAGGCCAGAGTAAGAGTTAAGACCTTAGCCATAAGGCCAGAGTATGAGTCTAAGACCTTAGCTATTAGGCCAGAGTAAGAGTTAAGACCTTAACCAGTAGGCCAGAGTAAGAGTTAAGACCTTAACCATTAGTCCAGAGTACGAGTCTAAGACCTTAGCTATTAGGCCAGAGTAAGAGTTAAGACCTTAGCTATTGGGCCAGAGTAAGAGTTAAGACCTTAACCATTAGGCCAGAGTACGAGTCTAAGACCTTAGCTATTAGGCCAGAGTAAGAGTTAAGACCTTAACCTGTAGGCCATAGTACGAGTATAAGACCTTAGCTATTAGGCCAGAGTAAGAGTTAAGAACTTAGCTATCAGGCCAGAGTAAGAGTTAAGACCTTAACCAGTAGGCCAGAGTAAGAGTTAAGACCTTAACCTGTAGGATAGAGTAGGAGTTAAGACCTAAACCTGTAGGCCATACTATGAGTCTAAGACCTTAGCTAATAGGCCAGAGTAAGAGTTAAGACCTTAGCTATTAGGCCAGAGTAAGAGTTAAGACCTTAACCAGTAGGCCAGAGTAAGAGTTAAGACCTTAACCTGAAGGCCATAGTACGAGTCTAAGACCTTAGATATTAGGCCAGAGTATGAGTCTAAGACCTTATCTATTAGGCCAGAGTAAGAGTTAAGACCTTAACCATTAGGCCAGAGTACGAGTCTAAGACCTTAGCTATTAGGCCAGAGTAAGAGTTAAGACCTTAACCAGTAAGCCAGAGTACGAGTCTAAGACCTTAGCTATTAGGCCAGAGTAAGAGTTAAGACCTTAACCAGTAGGCCAGAGTAAGAGTTAAGACCTTAACCTGTAGGCCATAGTACAAGTCTAAGACCTTAGCTATTAGGCCAGAGTAAGAGTTAAGACCTTAACCATTAGGCCAGAGTACGAGTCTAACACATTAGCTATTAGGCCAGAGTAAGAGTTAAGACCTTAAACATTAGACCAGAGTACGAGTCTAAGACCTTAGCTATTAGGCCAGACTAAGAGTTAAGACCTTAGCTATTAGGCCAGAGTAAGAATTAAGACCTTAACCAGTAGGCCAGAGTAAGAGTTAAGACCTTAACCAGTAGGCCAGAGTAAGAGTTAAGACCTAACCTGTATGCAATAGTACGAGTCTAAGACCTTAGCTAATAGGCCAGAGTAAGAGTTAAGACCTTAGCTATTAGGCCAGAGTAAGAATTAAGACCTTAACCAGTAGGCCAGAGTAAGAGTTAAGACCTTAACCTGTAGGCTAGAGTAAGAGTTAAGACCTTAACCTGTAGGCCATAGTATGAGTCTTAGACCTTAGCTATTAGGCCAGAGTAAGAGTTAAGACCTTAGCTATTAGGCCAGAGTAAGAATGAAGACCTTAACCAGTAGGCCAGAGTAAGAGTTAAGACCTTAACCTGTAGGCCATACTACGAGTCGAAGACCTTAGCTATTAGGCCAGAGTAAGAGTTAAGACCTTAACCAGTAGGCCAGAGTATGAGTTAAGACCTTAACCATTAGGCCAGAGTACGAGTCTAAGACTTTAGCTTTTAGGCCAGAGTAAGAGTTAAGACCTTAGCTATTAGGCCAGAGTAAGAGTTAAGACCTTAGCTATTAGGCCAGAGTACGAGTCTAAGACCTTACCTATTAGGCCAGAGTAAGAGTTAAGACCTTAGCTATTAGGCCAGAGTAGGAGTCTCAGAACTTAGCTATCAGGCCATAGTACGAGTCTTACACTATAACTATTAGGCCAGAGTAAGAGTTAAGACCTTAACCATTAGGCCAGAATACGAGTCTAAGACCTTAGCTATTAGGCCAAAGTAAGAGTTAAGACCTTAACCAGTAGGCCAGAGTAAGAGTTAAGACCTTAACCATTTGGCCAGAGTACCAGTCTAAGACCTTAGCTATTAGGCCAGAGTAAGAGTTAAGACCTTAGCTATTAGGCCAGAGTAAGAGTTAAGACCTTAACCATTAGGCCAGAGTACGAGTCTAAGACCTTAGCTATTAGGCCAGAGTAAGAGTTAAGACCTTAACCAGTAGGCCAGAGTAAGAGTTAAGAACTTATCCTGTAGGCCATAGTACGAGTCTAAGACCTTAGCTATTAGGCCAGAGTAAGAGTTAAGACCTTAGCTATTAGGCCAGAGTAAGAGTTAAGACCTTAACCATTAGGCCAAAGTACGAGTCTAAGACCTTAGCTATTAGGCCAAAGTAAGAGTTAAGACCTTAGCTATTAGGCCAGAGTAAAAGTTAAGACCTTAACCAGTAGGCCAGAGTAAGAGTTAAGACCTTAACCATTAGGCCAGAGTACGAGTCTAAGACCTTAGCTATTAGGCCAGAGTAAGAGTTAAGACCTTAACCAGTAGGCCAGTGTAAGAGTTAAGACCTTAACCATTAGGCCAGAGTATGAGTCTAAGACCTTAGCTATTAGGCCAGAGTAAGAGTTAAGACCTTAACCAGTAGGCCAGTGTAAGAGTAAAGACCTTAACCATTAGGCCAGAGTACGAGTATAAGACCTTAGCTATTAGGCCAGAGTACGAGTCTAAGACCTTAGCTATTAGGCCAGAGTAAGAGTTAAGACCTTAGCTATAAGGCCAGAGTACGAGTCTAAGACCTTAGCTATTAGGCCAGAGTAAGAGTTAAGACCTTAACCAGTAGGCCAGTGTAAGAGTTAAGACCTTAACCATTAGGCCAGAGTACGAGTCTAAGACATTAGCTATTAGACCAGAGTACGAGTCTAAGACCTTAGCTATTAGGCCAGAGTAAGAGTTAAGACCTTAACTATTAGGCCAGAGTAAGAGTTAAGACCTTAGCTATTAGGCCAGAGTACGAGTCTAAGACCTTAGCTATTAGGCCAGAGTACGAGTCTAAGACCTTAACCATTAGGCCACAGTAAGAGTTAAGACCTTAACCATTAGGCCAGAGTAAGAGTCTGGCCAGAGTAAGAGTTAAGACCTTTACCATTAGGCCAGATTAAGAGTCTAAGACCTTAACCATTAGGCCAGAGTAAGAGTTAAGACCTTAACCATTAGGCCCGAGTAAGAGTCTAAGACCTTAACCATTATGTCAGAGTAAGAGTCTAAGACCTTAGCTATTAGGCCAGACTAAGAGTTAAGACCTTAACCATTAGGCCAGAGTACAAGTCTAAGACCTTAGCTATTAGACCAGAGTAAGAGTTAAGACCTTAACCATTAGGCCAGAGTGCGAGTCTAACACCTTAGCTATTAAGCCAGAGTAAGAGTTAAGACCTTAAACAGTAGGCCTGAGTAAGAGTTAAGACTTTAACCTGTAGGCCAGAGTAAGAGTTAAGACCTTAGCTATTAGGCCAGAGTAAGAGTTAAGACCTTAAGCAGTAGGCCAGAGTAAGAGTTAAGACCTTAACCTGTAGGCCATAGTACGAGTCTAAGACCTTAGCTATTAGGCCAGATTAAAAGTTAAGACCTTAACCAGTAGGCCAGAGTAAGAGTTAAGAACTTAACATGTAGGCCAGAGTAAGAGTTAAGACCTTAACCTGTAGGCCATAGTACGAGTCTAAGACCTTAGCTATTAGGCCAGAGTAAGAGTTAAGACCTTAGCTATTAGGCCAGAGTACGAGTTAAGACCTTAACCATTAAGCCATAGTACGAGTCTAAGACCTTAGCTATTTAGCCAGAGTAAGAGTTAAGACCTTAGCTATTAGGCCAGAGTAAGAGTTAAGACCTTAACCATTAGGCCAGAGTACGAGTCTAAGACGTTAGCTATTAGGCCAGAGTAAGAGTTAAGACCTTAACCAGTAGGCCAGAGTAAGAGTTAAGACCTTAACCATTAGTCCAGAGTACGAGTCTAAGACCTTAGCTATTAGGCCAGAGTAAGAGTTAAGACCTTAGCTATTGGGCCAGAGTAAGAGTTAAGACCTTAACCATTAGGCCAGAGTACGAGTCTAAGACCTTAGCTATTAGGCCAGAGTAAGAGTTAAGACCTTAACCTGTAGGCCATAGTACGAGTATAGGACCTTAGCTATTAGGCCAGAGTAAGAGTTAAGAACTTAGCTATCAGGCCAGAGTAAGAGTTAAGACCTTAACCAGTAGGCCAGAGTAAGAGTTAAGACCTTAACCTGTAGGATAGAGTAGGAGTTAAGACCTAAACCTGTAGGCCATACTATGAGTCTAAGACCGTAGCTAATAGGCCAGAGTAAGAGTTAAGACCTTAGCTATTAGGCCAGAGTAAGAGTTAAGACCTTAACCAGTAGGCCAGAGTAAGAGTTAAGACCTTAACCTGAAGGCCATAGTACGAGTCTAAGACCTTAGATATTAGGCCAGAGTATGAGTCTAAGACCTTATCTATTAGGCCAGAGTAAGAGTTAAGACCTTAACCATTAGGCCAGAGTACGAGTCTAAGACCTTAGCTATTAGGCCAGAGTAAGAGTTAAGACCTTAACCAGTAGGCCAGAGTACGAGTCTAAGACCTTAGCTATTAGGCCAGAGTAAGAGTTAAGACCTTAACCAGTAGGCCAGAGTAAGAGTTAAGACCTTAACCTGTAGGCCATAGTACAAGTCTAAGACCTTAGCTATTAGGCCAGAGTAAGAGTTAAGACCTTAACCATTAGGCCAGAGTACGAGTCTAACACATTAGCTATTAGGCCAGAGTAAGAGTTAAGACCTTAAACATTAGACCAGAGTACGAGTCTAAGACCTTAGCTATTAGGCCAGACTAAGAGTTAAGACCTTAGCTATTAGGCCAGAGTAAGAATTAAGACCTTAACCAGTAGGCCAGAGTAAGAGTTAAGACCTTAACCAGTAGGCCAGAGTAAGAGTTAAGACCTAACCTGTATGCAATAGTACGAGTCTAAGACCTTAGCTAATAGGCCAGAGTAAGAGTTAAGACCTTAGCTATTAGGCCAGAGTAAGAATTAAGACCTTAACCAGTAGGCCAGAGTAAGAGTTAAGACCTTAACCTGTAGGCTAGAGTAAGAGTTAAGACCTTAACCTGTAGGCCATAGTATGAGTCTTAGACCTTAGCTATTAGGCCAGAGTAAGAGTTAAGACCTTAGCTATTAGGCCAGAGTAAGAATGAAGACCTTAACCAGTAGGCCAGAGTAAGAGTTAAGACCTTAACCTGTAGGCCATACTACGAGTCGAAGACCTTAGCTATTAGGCCAGAGTAAGAGTTAAGACCTTAACCAGTAGGCCAGAGTATGAGTTAAGACCTTAACCATTAGGCCAGAGTACGAGTCTAAGACCTTAGCTTTTAGGCCAGAGTAAGAGTTAAGACCTTAGCTATTAGGCCAGAGTAAGAGTTAAGACCTTAGCTATTAGGCCAGAGTACGAGTCTAAGACCTTACCTATTAGGCCAGAGTAAGAGTTAAGACCTTAGCTATTAGGCCGGAGTAGGAGTCTCAGAACTTAGCTATCAGGCCATAGTACGAGTCTTACACTATAACTATTAGGCCAGAGTAAGAGTTAAGACCTTAACCATTAGGCCAGAATACGAGTCTAAGACCTTAGCTATTAGGCCAAAGTAAGAGTTAAGACCTTAACCAGTAGGCCAGAGTAAGAGTTAAGACCTTAACCAGTAGGCCAGAGTAAGAGTTAAGAACTTAACCTGTAGACCATAGTACGAGTCTAAGACCTTAGCTATTAGGCCAGAGTAAGAGTTAAGACCTTAGCTATTAGGCCAGAGTAAGAGTTAAGACCTTAACCATTAGGCCAAAGTACGAGTCTAAGACCTTAGCTATTAGGCCAAAGTAAGAGTTAAGACCTTAGCTATTAGGCCAGAGTAAAAGTTAAGACCTTAACCAGTAGGCCAGAGTAAGAGTTAAGACCTTAACCATTAGGCCAGAGTACGAGTCTAAGACCTTAGCTATTAGGCCAGAGTAAGAGTTAAGACCTTAACCAGTAGGCCAGTGTAAGAGTTAAGACCTTAACCATTAGGCCAGAGTATGAGTCTAAGACCTTAGCTATTAGGCCAGAGTAAGAGTTAAGACCTTAACCAGTAGGCCAGTGTAAGAGTAAAGACCTTAACCATTAGGCCAGAGTACGAGTATAAGACCTTAGCTATTAGGCCAGAGTACGAGTCTAAGACCTTAGCTATTAGGCCAGAGTAAGAGTTAAGACCTTAGCTATTAGGCCAGAGTACGAGTCTAAGACCTTAGCTATTAGGCCAGAGTAAGAGTTAAGACCTTAACCAGTAGGCCAGTGTAAGAGTTAAGACCTTAACCTTTAGGCCAGAGTACGAGTCTAAGACATTAGCTATTAGACCAGAGTACGAGTCTAAGACCTTAGCTATTAGGCCAGAGTAAGAGTTAAGACCTTAACTATTAGGCCAGAGTAAGAGTTAAGACCTTAGCTATTAGGCCAGAGTACGAGTCTAAGACCTTAGCTATTAGGCCAGAGTACGAGTCTAAGACCTTAGCTATTAGGCCAGAGTAAGAGTTAAGACCTTAGCTATTAGGCCAGAGTAAGAGTTAAGACCTTAGCTATTAGGCCAGAGTACGAGTCTAAGACCTTAGCTATTAGGCCAGAGTAAGAGTTAAGACCTTAACCAGTAGGCCAGTGTAAGAGTTAAGACCTTAACCATTAGGCCAGAGTACGAGTCTAAGACCTTAGCTATTAGGCCAGAGTACGAGTCTAAGACCTTAGCTATTAGGCCAGAGTAAGAGTTAAGACCTTAGCTATTTGGCCAGAGTAAGAGTTAAGACCTTATCTATTAGGCCAGAGTACGAGTCTAAGACCTTAGCTATTAGGCCAGAGTACGAGTCTAAGACCTTAGCTATTAGGCCAGAGTAAGAGTTAAGACCTTATCTATTAGGCCAGAGTACGAGTCTAAGACCTTAGCTATTAGGCCAGAGTACGAGTCTAAGACCTTAGCTATTAGGCCAGAGTAAGAGTTAAGACCTTAGCTATTAGGCCAGAGTAAGAGTTAAGACCTTAACCATTACGCCAGAGTACGAGTCTAAGACCTTAGCTATTAGGCCAGAGTAAGTGTTAAGACCTGAGCTATTATGCCAGACTAAGAGTTAAGACCTTAATCAGTAGGCCAGAGTAAGAGTTAAGACCTTAACCAGTAGGCCAGAGTAAGAGTTAAGACCTAACCTGTATGCAATAGTACGAGTCTAAGACCTTAGCTAATAGGCCAGAGTAAGAGTTAAGACCTTAGCTATTAGGCCAGAGTAAGAATTAAGACCTTAACCAGTAGGCCAGAGTAAGAGTTAAGACCTTAACCTGTAGGCTAGAGTAAGAGTTAAGACCTTAACCTGTAGGCCATAGTATGAGTCTTAGACCTTAGCTATTAGGCCAGAGTAAGAGTTAAGACCTTAGCTATTAGGCCAGAGTAAGAATGAAGACCTTAACCAGTAGGCCAGAGTAAGAGTTAAGACCTTAACCTGTAGGCCATACTACGAGTCGAAGACCTTAGCTATTAGGCCAGAGTAAGAGTTAAGACCTTAACCAGTAGGCCAGAGTATGAGTTAAGACCTTAAACATTAGGCCAGAGTACGAGTCTAAGACCTTAGCTTTTAGGCCAGAGTAAGAGTTAAGACCTTAGCTATTAGGCCAGAGTAAGAGTTAAGACCTTAGCTATTAGGCCAGAGTACGAGTCTAAGACCTTACCTATTAGGCCAGAGTAAGAGTTAAGACCTTAGCTATTAGGCCAGAGTAGGAGTCTCAGAACTTAGCTATCAGGCCATAGTACGAGTCTTACACTATAACTATTAGGCCAGAGTAAGAGTTAAGACCTTAACCATTAGGCCAGAATACGAGTCTAAGACCTTAGCTATTAGGCCAAAGTAAGAGTTAAGACCTTAACCAGTAGGCCAGAGTAAGAGTTAAGACCTTAACCATTTGGCCAGAGTACCAGTCTAAGACCTTAGCTATTAGGCCAGAGTAAGAGTTAAGACCTTAGCTATTAGGCCAGAGTAAGAGTTAAGACCTTAACCATTAGGCCAGAGTACGAGTCTAAGACCTTAGCTATTAGGCCAGAGTAAGAGTTAAGACCTTAACCAGTAGGCCAGAGTAAGAGTTA